>NW_013791644.1:0-604 GCF_000517525.1 Limulus polyphemus
GCTACTATGTGATTTACGAAAGCTTTGGCTATCGTTTCTGCTTTCTGATCAGGCAAGCATACAGCCTCAGGAAACCTAGTTAAGTAGTCTGCGACTATTAACACGTATTTGTTTCCTGCATAGGATGTAGGCAAGGGGCCTAGTATATCCATAGCAACTAGTTGAAAAGGTGTAGTTAAAGTCGGCATTCTTTGTAAGGGTGCATTTCTTAAATGGGGACTAGTTTTTCGTCTCTGGCATTCTAGACAGGACTCGCAGTACTCTTTAATGTCTTATCGCATGTTTAACCAAAAGAACCTTCTGCTTATTCTACTATATGTCTTAGCGAAAGCTAAGTGTGCTGCAAAAAGTGTGTCATGGTAGGTTTTCATGACTTTCGTTCTTAGTTTAACCGGTACGACTATTTGTAAAGTCCTATCGTCCTTAACTTTTCTACATAAAATATCAGAATCTAACATGTATTCTGTTTCATATCCTTGTGTTACTTTACTGCGTAAGTCATTTATTTCTGGATCTTTCTTTTGTTCACTAATTATATGATCTAAGTCCCAAATTACTTCTAATTCATTTTCATGTTCGTATTGTACTTCCTTTATCTGATTGA
>NW_013791645.1:0-604 GCF_000517525.1 Limulus polyphemus
ACTTAAATACACCAGTCCAATTTTCGATACCTCACTACTATAAAGGCTTGGTTTGGTCTGATATTTTGTTGGTGGTAGTGTCCAGGGTACTGATGAGGAGTGGAATTCTCCGAAACTAGTCTGGCTCACAGACACGCACTCCAATGAAAGAATAGGCCATTCCAAGCTTTTACATGTTGTTTAACAACTCTATTTATTTATTATAAATGGTTGTTAAATTTGCTAAATTTGAGAAAAAAAAAGTGTGCATACAATAGCATAATAATGACATTTACAGAACTTGGAAAACAATTGTACATTTTATAAATATTGCATTTATTACAATCATGATGAGTAAATGTCTTGATGACACAAAGATAATCTCAACAGTAAGAAAATGTCTTGACAACACAAAGATAACTTTGACAGTAAGGAAATGTCTTGATGACACAAAGATAACTTTTACAGTAAAGAAATGTCTTGACGACACAAAGATAACCTCAACAGTAAGGAAATGTCTTGACAACACAAAGATAACCTCAACAGTAAGGAAATGTCTTGACGACACAAAGATAACCTCAACAGTAAGGAAATGTCTTGATGACACAAAGATAACTTTGACAGT
>NW_013791646.1:0-605 GCF_000517525.1 Limulus polyphemus
TAAAAGCATCTGTCTGTCTGTGTGTGACCGCCACAGCTCCAAAAGGAAAAACCTGAAACTTTGTACGCATACTAAGTGGATACTGGGGGTGTGCACCCGGGTATTATGTTTTAGATTTGCCTCAAAACATTTTGATCAATTTTTTGCCATATAGCCTTTAAGTCCCATAATTGAAGGTCTATAGACAAGTATCATTCTTTAAAACTAATTCTCACATACTGAATGAACAATATCTGGAGGTTTTCTACCAAATACTCTTTTTCAACACAAACATGGAAATATTTGTTTGTTTGTAATTAAGCACAAAGTTACACAATGGGCTACCTGTGCTCTGCCCACCACGGGTATCGAAAACCGGATTCTAGCGTTGTAATTCCGCAGACATACCGCTGTGCCACTGAGGGGCAACATGGAAAGAAGAATACAAATCTGAAAGAAAAAAATTAATTGAACTACGTTTGTGAAACGGCAACAAAGAGCTGGAAGAAAAATATGAATCAAAGAATACTGGAGAATTTGGACAATGAAATGAATAAAACACCGGAAGAAAAACGAATCTGGGAAGCTAAATTAAAACTATTTAGCTTTTAAAAAGAGTTAGAATT
>NW_013791647.1:0-603 GCF_000517525.1 Limulus polyphemus
GATGTACGACTACAGACAGAAACATAATTCTTGTCTTTTACAAGATTCCCTGTCCTTCCATCGATGAATCTGTAGAGTTGTTTCTGAAAATTTTCCTTCTGGTCATAGATGAAAATTCGCTTTAAACCGGTAGCATCTTTAAGTGATGTCAAAATGTTCAGGCGAAATTCTCATAGGAGTTCAGAGCACGTGCTCTAGTAAAAAGACTGCACGAGCCACTTGTAGGATTTCAAAGCTCGTGCTCTAGTGGAAAAGCTTCTGTAGGCAATAGTCAAAGCTTGTGATTAACATAGTGGTTGGTATCTAGATCAACAGCGTATTTTTTTCAACTTTCTGTTTTTACGGCACTTGGATTTGTTTGAAGATTGAATTGCGCTAACTAACAACAACAATAACAACAACAAAACAACAACATTTAGATAAAACCTGATTATTGGATTGTATAACTTCCTCTCTTTAGAAGCTTCAAAATGATGAATCCAATATAAATGAAATGAAAGATTTGTTTTATGTGAAATAATTACTATACCAGTATATCAAAATTAGGTTCAATGAAGTATCTCTAAACCACCAAGAAAGATCATTGACACGAACAAGTTCTAG
>NW_013791648.1:0-603 GCF_000517525.1 Limulus polyphemus
AGGGTGCATTGAAGTTGGTGGAGAAATTTGTAAATTAGAATTTGCCAAAGGCATTCGAGCAAGTTATATAAAAACTGGAGTAAGTGTTTTAAATGCTTAGATGAGCAAAGAGTGGAAACCCTGGAGATTAAGAAATAGCTATAGTGTCAGTGAAGGTAAGTATTATTGGAAATAAATTTTCAGTTTAGGAAAATGTTAACAAATAAATTAGGTGTGGAAAGTTTGCCAGTTGACTGTTAAGTAGTTTGAAACTTTCCAAATAGTACTCAAATCAGATTAGATAAAAGAATGTTATTGCTCATTTTATGTCATATTTTTGAACTGTACATCAATGATTTCTCTACAAATCAGATAATCAAGTATGCTGTTTGTGTTAGGGTAGAGAAAATAAGAGATAAAATATAAAATTTTACCAAAAAAACATTTTATATTCATTAAGTAGGTTCCAGAAGTTACGCAAATGAAATATGAAAACAGTAAGATGAAAAAATGTTAGAAATTTACAGACAAATCTCTAGTAGCAATACTTTATTAAAAAATATGGTGTTTTGTGTACAAAAGACTTGTAATGTTTACATAAAGCTTGCTCAATTTTGTGAAGGT
>NW_013791649.1:0-604 GCF_000517525.1 Limulus polyphemus
AGCTGACATTGAAGACCAATGCATATTTGGATTGGACTATTTACTACCGAGGAAGTGTGTAGTTAACTTCGATAAAATGACGTTTGGAAACAACAAAGGCCAGATCCCAGTAAGTGTGGCTGCATCCATTGATCTGCATGTCACAGCACCTAAGTCAACTACAATACTCCCTATGTCAGAGAAAATAATTTGGGGTAGGATAAAAGAACATCCCCAAGGAAGCCCAATGCTTGTAGAAGCAGTGGAAGACCCATCCAGGCCAGCGGATTTGAATATTGGAAGATCACTTGTGGCAGGTTATCAAATAGTACCTATAACAGTGGCCAATTTCTCTAAATGTGAACAGACACTTAAGGAAGGGGCACTGTTGGGTGTGCCAGGAGGTAGAGCCAGTCGAAGTTCAAGCAAGAAATACAACTGTAAAGAAAGGACATACACTTCCAGAACATTTAACTGACCTCTATAAGAAGAGTGTAGTCCATTTGACATCATCACAGGCTTTTCAGGTAAAAGAACTTTTGGCAAATTATGCAATGTCTTTTCGAAAGGAGATCATGACCTCAGCTGCACAAATCTTGTACAGCACAGAATAAACACAGGCAAT
>NW_013791650.1:0-603 GCF_000517525.1 Limulus polyphemus
TGTTGCTGATGAATCAGTTTGTAGATGCCATGGACAGTCCACAACTTAAGATACAAGTGAAGCAAGCACACCCCTCTACCATGCAGGATGCAATGGCCAAAGCTCTCGAATTTGAATCCTACGTTAAGTCCAGCACAGAGGTACCGAGGTTGGTACAGTCATCTGGATTCAAGGCCAGAAAAGGTCAGCTTTCAGAGAGGTTTGAGGGACTTTGCTGGCACTGTAACAAACCTGGGCACAAGAGAGCTCAATGCTGGCAACTTCAACACAGGTGAGATGATACAGCAGGAAAGGCTGGTATCCAGCAAGGTTGTTGGAACTGTGGAAAGCACGGACATTTGAGGAACCAGTGTAGGAGGAATATTACCAACAAGTCAGCCTCAAGGAGACCAGTAGTGGTTGGTGTTGAGCGACGCTCACCAACCCCCATCATGGAAGTCCCAACAGCTAGGTGTAAAATGCCAAGCACACACAGTGTCTATGTGACAGGAAAGCTAGATGGCCAAAGGTGCAACTTTGTCATAGATTCTGCGTCTCAGCAAACTCTTGTGAGCATCAAGGTGTTAAATCATGAAGGAGTACCAGAAGCCATACAGAAGCTTT
>NW_013791651.1:0-1089 GCF_000517525.1 Limulus polyphemus
TAAAAAGAGACAACATTTAACAATACTGTGTCCTATCAATAAGAAGATACAGGATTTATCAATACTGTGTACTGTCAATAAGAAGACACAAGATTTAACAATACTGTGTCCTGTCAATAAGAAGATACAGGATTTGTCAATAATGTGTACTGTCAATAAGAAGATACAAGATTTAACAATACTGTGTTCTGTCAATAAGAAGATACAAGATTTATCAATACTGTGTACTGTCAATAAGGAGACATAATTTAACAATACTGTGTCCTGTCAATAAGAAGATAAAGAATTTATCAATACTGTGTACTGTCAATAAGAAGACAAAAGATTTAACGATACTGTGTACTATCATAAGAAGTCATAAGATTTAATGATTATGTGTACTATCAATAACAAGCCAAAAAATTTAACGATACTGTGTACTTTCAAAAAAAGACACAAGATTTAACAATACTGTGTCCTGTTAATAAGAAGATACAGGATTTATCAACACTGTGTACTGTCAATTAGAAGACACAAGATTTAACAATACTGTGTCCTGTCAATAAGAAGATAAAGGATTTAACAATACTGTGTCCTGTCAAAAAGAAGATATAGGATTTAGCAAAGTACACAGTACTTCTTATTGACATACAGGAGTTATCAATACTGTGTACTGTCAATAAATAGACACATTTATGTTCTTATTGACAGGATACAGTATTGTTAAATTATGTCTTCTTATTGACAGTACACATTATTGATAAATCCTGTATCTTCTTATTGACAGGACACAGTATTGATAAATCTTGTGGCTTGTTATTGATAGTACACAATATCGTTAAATCTTGTGTCTTCTTATTGACAGTACACAGTATTGATAAATCCTTTATGTTCTTATTGACAGGATACAGGGATTTATCAATACTGTGTACTGTCAATAAGGAAGACACAAGATTTAACGATTTTGTGTACTATCAATAACAAGCCACAAAATTTAACAATACTGTGTCCTGTCAATAAGAAGATACAGGATTTATCAATAATGTGTACTTTCAATAAGAAGACACAAGATTTAACAATACTGTGTCCTGTAAATAAGAATATACAGGA
>NW_013791652.1:0-963 GCF_000517525.1 Limulus polyphemus
ACATATTTTAGTTACTCATTCTTACATTTCAATTGTTCACCTTTAGATTCTAGTTACTCATTCTTACATTTCAATTGTTCGTTCTTATGTTCTAGTTACTCATTGTTACATATCAATTTTTCACCTTTATGTTTTAGTTACTCATTCTTACATGTCAATTGTTCATCTTTTATTTTAATTACTTATTTTTACATGTCAATTGTTCATCTTTTATTTTAGTTACTTATTCGTTCATGTCAATTGTTCACCCACATATTTTAGTTACTCATTCTTATATTTCAATTGTTCACTCTTATATTTTAGTTACTCATTCTTACATTTCAATTGTTCATTCACATATTTTAGTTACTCATTCTTACATGTCAATTGTTGACAGACATATTTTAGTTACTCATTCTTACATGTCAATTGTTCCCCCACATATTATAGTTGCTCATTCTTACATTTCAATTGTTCGTCCTTATATTTTAGTTACTCTTTCATACATGCCAATTGTTCATTCACATATTTTAGTTACTCTTTCTTACATGTCAATTGTTGACCCACATACTTTAGTTACTCATTCTTACATTTCAATTGTTCACCCTTATATTTTACTTACTCGGTTCTTACATGTCAATTCTTCACCTCTATATTTTAGTTACTCGTTCTTACATGTCAATTGTTCACCCACATATTTTAGTTACTCGTTCTTACATGTCAAATGTTCACCCTTAGATTTTATGAAGTCATTCTTACATTTCAATTGTTCACCATTATATTTTAGTTACTCGTTCTTACATGTCAGTTGTTCACTAACATATTTTAGTTACACGTTCATATATATCATTTGTTCAGCCTTATATTTCAGTTACTCATTCCTATATTTCAATTGTTCACCCTTATATTTTAGTTACTAGTTCTTACATGTCAATTTTTCACCTTTATATTTTAGTTACTCGTTTGTACGTGTGAATTGTTCAC
>NW_013791653.1:0-794 GCF_000517525.1 Limulus polyphemus
AATCGAAATTCAAGCTCATCAGCTTTCAAATATAGTAGAAGAACAGTTTAGGAGTGAGATTTCTAGAAAGAGAAAAGAAAGCTGGCAAATGATAAGACTTCTGAAGGTGAAATTAGTTTATCTGGAACTCAAAAGTTTCGCGTAGAAAATTTTGTACTGGTAGGCAAATAGATTATGAAGATGTAATTAGAGATTTTGCTACCGCCAAAGCAAGGAAAAAAACAGTTTTAGGGTAATGCTTTGGCATGTTTCCGTAATGTTGTACAATAATTATATTGTTTTTTTATGTACCTAATTCATTCTTACTTGTCATGTTGTACAAGTAAATAATTATTATTATAATCGTTTAATTTTAATATATCATCCTTAAAAATTAGATATATCATATTTTAATTTACTTTGAATAGTTAGTTCATATTCTGTAATTAACTTAATATGTATTAATTATATTTAACTTCAAATTTGCTTGTACCTTATTCAAGGGGCCTCATAAAAATAAGTGCGCCAGGGTCTCAAACCACCTTATTGTGGACTTAGATAAAGTATCAGTTATGTTATAATCGTTGTCTTGTTAAAATAATAGTCTTACTTGTAAAGTATTCAAAACTTTAATGAAACATGTAAATTAATTATTAAATGAAAACACGATCAGCTATACTGATTGTCTTGTTCAAATATCTGTTTTGAATGTAAATTATTAAATAACTTTTTATTATATATTGTTATCCATAGAAGTGAAAACTACACTGCTGATGACTTAATTATATGTTGAGATAACATCTGATGATTTACAA
>NW_013791654.1:0-848 GCF_000517525.1 Limulus polyphemus
GTTATTAACCTACACAGTGTACTGTATTCACTACGGGTTTCGAAACCTGGTTTTAGTGTCGTAAGACTTCAGATTTATCGCTGAACAACTGGGGAAGCAAAAAAATTACTGTAATGACAAAATCATAATTTATTTTATAGTCATTTAGAAGAGAGAGAAAGCAACATAATAACTCATAAGTTTATTACACTTCAAGATTTATGACTGGCAGTTGTCTAAGAAACCTATAACAGGCAGACGAGAAAACGGACAAAAATATAAAATTAATTTCAGTACAATCATAATAGGTCTGTCTAAATATTCTTCCCCAAGAAAGTGGAAATAAACAATTCAGAAAAAAATAAAAATAAGCCTAAAATGAAAGGTTTATTATTTGCTAGACATTCGGAAAGACGATCTTCGCGAGGCGTGTTACAGGTTTCCAGTTTCCCTATGACTCAACATTAAAACGAAAAATTAACCCTAAAGTATTCGTTTTTCATTTTCCTCAGACTCAGCTCTGAGATTAGGACCCAAATCTCCTGTAATACTGTATCTGCTGCCTGGCGAATGACGTCTGCCTGTAACTTCACTAACAATGACATAATATAGTTAACATCACTATGGTAGTGATGTTAACCACACCATGTCATTGTTAGTGTTGGTAGAAAAATTGATTTTTCTACCAACACTATCAATGACATGGTATAGTTAACATCACTATGATTTTTCTACCAACACTACCAATGACATGGTATAGTTAACATCACTATGATTTGTCTACCAACACTAACAATGACATGGTGTGGTTAACATCGCTATGATTTTTCTACCAACACAAACAATGACATGGTATGGTTAACATCATT
>NW_013791655.1:0-604 GCF_000517525.1 Limulus polyphemus
TTTGCCGTTATGTTAAACTTTTATTAGTTTTTCTTCATTACCCTGATGATGACAAAATCTTGTCGAAACGCTGTACATTTGCTGTTATGTTAAACTTATATCAAAATTTTTCTTCATTACCCTGATGATGACAAAATCTTGTCAAAACGTTGTACATTTGCTGTTATGTTGAACTTATATCAAAGTTTTTCTTCATTACCCATTCAAGCCATCTCCAACCATTATTAGTTTCAAAGTGGGTTCCTTGTCATCGAATAGTTTTGGTAAATTTGAAAATTTTCTATCTTGGCTAGGTTGAAAATTTAGGATTTAAGTCATCTTTATGAAAAAAACAAAACAAATTTGTTTCATAAGTATAAGTATTCAGTTAAAATTCTGAACCATTTTTTTTGCCAATCTTAATTAATTCTACCTGAGTACTCAAGATGAAGTCTTCAGATGCCATTCCTCAAGGTCAGGGGGCAGCATAGGATTGTTTATTTTAATTATGCACAAAGCTACACAAGGGCTATCTGTGCTCTGCCCACCACGGGTATCGAAACCCGGTTTCTAGCGTTGTAAGTCCGCAGACATACCGCTGTGCCACTGGGGGGTGGCAGCATAG
>NW_013791656.1:0-606 GCF_000517525.1 Limulus polyphemus
AAGAAAATCATGTGGAAAAAGGGCTAAAAACACCGTTATGAAAGTCGAAAAAATCTATTCTAAGAAGGACTAAAATAGACAGTTATAAAAACTGACAAAATCTATTAGAAGAACGACAAAAATCCGTTTTCAAAATCAACAAAATCTGGTGGAAAACGGACTTAAAGGACCCTTATAAATGTCAACAAAACCTAGTGGAAGGATGACTAAAAGACCATTATAACAGTCGACAAAATACAGTGGAAGAAGGACTAAAAAGACTGTCATTAAAGTGAACAAAATCTTGCGGAGGAAGGACTAAATATTCCGTTATCAATGACAAAAAAATCTAGTGCAAGAACAACTAAAAAGACAATTATGAAAGTCATTAAAATCTAATGAAAGAAAAATTAAGAGACCGTTATCAAAGTAAAAAAAGTCTAGTCTAAAAAGGATTAAAAAGACTGTTATAAAAGTCATCAAAATCAAGTGGAAGAAAAACTAAAAACTCGTTATCAATATCAAGAAAATCAAGTGGAAAAGGGCTAAAAATACCGTTATCAAAGTCGAAAAAATCTAGTTTAAGAGGGATTAAAAAGACCATCATAAAAGTTTTTAATATATAAT
>NW_013791657.1:0-600 GCF_000517525.1 Limulus polyphemus
TGTTTAATAAGAAGTTTTGTTTACCATGTATATTTATATCGTTGAGACTGTTTAATCAGAAGTTTTTATTGACCGTATATATATATATCGATGTGAATTATTAAACAGAAGATTTTATTTACCATATATATACATATATATATATAGCGATGTGAATTTTTAACAGAAGTTTTTATTTACTATATATATATATCTGTGTATAGTTGTAAATGTTTATTCAGAAGTTTTTTTTATCAAATATATATTCATATATCTTTATATCGTTGATAATGTTTCATCAGAAGTTTTTATTTACCATTTATATATCGTTGTGATGTTTTAATCAGAAGTTTTTATTTACCATATTTATATACCGTCGTGAATTTTGAATCAGAAGTTTTATTTACCATATATATATATATATATATATATCGTTGTGAATGTTTAATCAGAAGTATTTATTTAAAATATGTATATCGATGTGAATGTTTAAGCAGAAGTTTTATTTACCATGTATATGTATATCGTTGAGAATATTTAATAAGAATTTTTATTTAAAATGTATATGTATATCGTTGATAATGTTTAATCAGAAATTTTATTTAAAAGTTTTTATTTAAC
>NW_013791658.1:0-605 GCF_000517525.1 Limulus polyphemus
AAAATACTCTTAGGATTATCTTCATATATTTCCTACCAAAATACTCTTAGGATTATCTTCATATATTTCCTATCAAAATACTCTTAGGATTATCTTCATCTATTTCCTACCTAAATACTCTTAGGATTATCTTCATATATTTCCCTACCAAAATACTCTTAGAATTATCTTCATATATTTCCTAAGTAAAGTATTCTTAGGATTATCTTCATATATTTCCTAAGTAAAGTATTCTTAGGATTATCTTCATATATTTCCTAAGTAAAGTATTCTTAGGATTAATTCCACATGTTTTCTAGTAAATTAAATATAATCATCCAATTTTGTGAAATATGTTTTTCATGTGAACTTCAGACTTAACAAATTATCAAATATATGTTTCTAAACAGTTGCACCCCCCCCCCCCCAGTGACACAGCGGCATGTCTTCGGACTTTCAACGTTAGAAACCGGGTTTCGATACTCGTTGTGGGCAGAGTACAGATAACCCTTTTTGTAGCTTTGTGTTTAACTACAAACAAACAATACTTCAAATACATATTCCTGACCTTCACTTTACATTATTCGTCTTTCGTTTAGCCTTAAAACTAATCCATACACTCTCTT
>NW_013791659.1:0-604 GCF_000517525.1 Limulus polyphemus
CTTAATTGCTCTAACAGTCCTAGCAATTTATCCAGTTTTTCATGTACAACTTTTACTGCCTTTTCTCTTGCACTCCATCGTGTTTCTGAGTCACTCTTGACAGAGATCTTAAGCTCCTGCTGCAGTTTGTCCCATCGAGTTGTTGAATGAGGAAAGAAATTATAAATGGCTTCAATTATACCAAAAAAGGTAATAACTGTTGTTTCATGACTTACAGCATGAAGACATGCTAAGTTCAAACTATGGTTTTGGATTTTTGTTCAGAATTCTTTGTTGAACACCTGACAGATGATCTGACATGACAGCATCATTATCATAACATTGTGAACAACAATCACTCAATAAAATTCCATTCACTTCTAATTTTGTGCTTATTGTTTTTTCAATATTGTCAGTGTCTTTTTCCTTTCTTTGTATAAAGTCAATAAATGACTCTTTGACTTCTACTTTTCTTGTCTTAAAGTCAATGTCAACAAACCTCACTTGGGCAAATTTCTCACGATGGGCTAAATCAGGTGTGGAATCAAACAGAATACCATAGTATTAGTTTCCACGAATTGCTGACAAACAATAATTTTGCACTTGTGAAGCCATGAAATTTATA
>NW_013791660.1:0-757 GCF_000517525.1 Limulus polyphemus
TAACGCCAAAGCCTGTGGCATGCACCACTTTTGGCTTACCTCGCCGACCACATTTTACCTGGAAAGTCACGTCTGAGAGACGATCCACTATGTCATATGGGCCTTCCCATGGAGAAGACAACTTAGGAGACTTCCCTTTGGTCTTCCTAGGATTATACAACCATACCTTGTCTCCTGGTTCAAAGTTGACTTCAGTAGATCTCTTATCATAAGATAACTTCATCGAATCAGCAAACGTTTTCAAGTTTGAACGCACTTGATGGTGAATATCATCCATTCTTTCCAATAATACTTTCACAAACTCTGACACATTCTCAGGCAACTCTTCGTTTGAACGCACTTGATGGTGAATATCATCCATTCTTTCCAATAATACTTTCACAAACTCTGACACATTCTCAGGCAACTCTTCGTAAGGTGGGCGTCCTTTATGCTTGGGTCTCCTTTTAGCACTACATGTACTGCAAGTTCTGCACCATTCTTCCACATCTCGCCTCATACCTATCCAGTAAAATCGTTGTCCTAGGTGACTCAATGTTTTCTTAATTCCAAGATGTCTTCCTGTTAAATTATCATGGGATTGACGCAGCACAATTTCCCGTAACTTCCTCGGTATAACTATTTGCCAAGTCGTCACTTTCCCATCTCCGTGCAAGAATACCATCTGCAAGCTTTAACTAGTTCCATTGCAACCAATAAGTGCTTTGTCACAGGGCTAAACTAGACACCTTCTCCCAAGCAAGGTGGAAACACATGC
>NW_013791661.1:0-603 GCF_000517525.1 Limulus polyphemus
TTTTGTTGTTGGTTTTTTAATTTCCTACAAAGCTACTCGAGCGCCATCTGCAAATGATAGAATAGAGGTTAGGTAACCACTCAACACAATGTTGCCAACTCTTAGGATATTATTTCGAATAAATAGTGAGATTAACCTTAATATTATAACGCCTTCACGGCCGAAGATACAAGCATATTCGGGGAGGAGTTTTGATACCATTATTCGCAAATTGCGAGTGAATGCCTAATGTCCAGGTCATGTCAAATCCCAGACAGAAGAATTAGCAAACTGTGAGTATTTGGAAGAGTTTGAAGGAAGAACCATGTAGCATACAGACGAAATATTATACGTACATGTCTAAGTGATCACGGATAGTGTGCTCACGTGGATTCTGGAAAGGGCATTAAAAACTACCCCTATAGCAACTGGTCAATGTTGCCCGACCACCACATTCTCCGTCATAAATCAGTAGCCATTTCTCAACTAAAACATGTCTTGTGACAGACGTTCGGGCGATTTCAGAGAATATATTACCGGCTCCAATCTCCAATACTTTTGCCCGGCATGGCCAGATGGTTAGGGCGCTCGACTCGTAATCTGAGGATCGCGGGTTCGAATTAT
>NW_013791662.1:0-600 GCF_000517525.1 Limulus polyphemus
ACCTTTTTCTCCTGAAAATGTAGTTTTGACCAGTCTTTCTACACTAGTACCTTGAATTCTTTCAGTCTTTTAGAAACTATCTATATTCGGCTTACCCTTTTCTCCTGAAAATGTAGTTTTGACCAGTCTTTGTACACTAGTACCTTGAATTCTTTCAGTCTTCTAGAAACTATCTATATTCAGCTTACCCTTTTCTCCTGAAATTTTAAGCTTAATGTGTTTTATAAGCAATAGTTTTGGCTTATGTATAGCCATGCTTTGTCCATTAAGTTTTCCTGATAGTTTTATTCATGTGCTGTAAAACTTAATTCACATACATCTTAGGTCCTAATTCACCACGCTATATTTCTTACGTGTAAGCCAATGATGATTCTTAGAGGAATTAGGAACTAAGATGGATGTAAATGTTACACCACACAAATAAAATAATACAGTGTTGCTAATGCAAAGTTTGAAGATAACTTTTATATGCGGAATCATCTGTTAGCTGAGTTCTTGTACAGATCTTAAAATATAACGTTGATAAACGGAAACTTCGGCACATGTTTCCGTTTATCAACGTTATACTTTAATATCTGTGCAAGAACTCAGCTAACAGAT
>NW_013791663.1:0-603 GCF_000517525.1 Limulus polyphemus
CTTTTGAGAAAATACAAGTAAGAAGTGATCCTATTGAAGCTTATAAGACTATCCTGGAACCCAATAATAAAGTATTATATTTTATTTCTGCTGTATTCCAGGTGATCCTATTGAAGCTTATAAGACTATCCTATAACCCAATAATAAAGTATTTTGTTTTATTATAGCTGTATTCCAGGTGATCCTATTTAAGCTTACAAGACTATCCTAGAACCCAATAATAAAGTACTTTGTTTTATTTCTGCTGTATTCCAGGTGATCCTATTGAAGCTTATAAGACTATCCTATAACCCAATAATAAAGTATTTTGTTTTATTATAGCTGTATTCCAGGTGATCCTATTGAAGCTTATAAGACTATCCTATAACCCAATAATAAAGTATTTTGTTTTATTATAGCTGTATTCCAGGTGATCCTATTGAAGCTTACAAGACTATCCTAGAACCCAATAATAAAGTACTTTGTTTTATTTCAGCTGTATTCCAGGTGATCCTATTTAAGCTTACAAGACTATCCTAGAACCCAATAATAAAGTATTTTGTTTTATTATAGCTGTATTCCAGGTGATCCTATTTAAGCTTACAAGACTATCCTAGAACCCAA
>NW_013791664.1:0-604 GCF_000517525.1 Limulus polyphemus
CTGCTAAAAGTGGACAAAAAACACAGATAGTCCATTATGTAGCTCTGAGCTTAACAACACAGAAACATAATGACAATATTTCAATTACTTGGATAATTGAAAATAGTAATAATCCAAAACCTAATTTGACTATTTTTGTGAGTCATGACACTAACTGATTAAAGTGAAGAAACTTTAATTAATCAAAAATAACAATAAAAATTCATGACTATTCTGATTACTGGATAGTTACATAGTTGAAATCAGTAATAACTGTATGCACTAATTTTGATTAGGTAATCATTTTCATGACATTAATCAATTTCATTGTCATTTCAATTACTAGATAGTTGGAATAATTTAAAATATTAATAATTAAAAAGTAGTTGATCATTTTTGTGACATTAATCCAGTTAATTGTAATCCCATGAATCATTTATGTGCCATTAACTGATGTAATTGGTTCTGATAGGTAATACATTTTATTGATTAATTATCCAGCTCTAATAAAAATTTATCACTTTTCGTATGGACATGTAACAGCCCTTTCCAATGCAAAATATTTATACAATCAGATCATAAAGTGTTCAAATTGGGGATTTAGAATTTTCAAGATGGGGATATC
>NW_013791665.1:0-1212 GCF_000517525.1 Limulus polyphemus
CAAAAACAAATATTGCTACAAGAAAAAATAAATAAACTAATTAAATAAGGAATAGTCAAAATACGAATATAGCTCAAGAAAAATAAACTAATCAAATAACGAATAGTCAAAATACAACTATAGCTCAAGAAAAAATAAACTAATCAAATAATGAATAGTCAAAATACAACTATAGCTCAAGAAAAAGTAAATAAAATAATCAAATAACGAATAGTCAAAATACAAATATAGCTCACAAAAAAATAAACTAATCAAATAATGAATAGTCAAAATACAAATATAGCTCAAGAAAAAAATAAACTAATCAAATAACGAATAGTCAAAATACAAATATAGCTCAAGAAAATCATCTAGTAAAGACAAATCCCAGTGACTTGACAAAGGAAATTCCCATGGAAAAAGCCAGTGATACACCATAACTCTGGCTTTCTAAGAAACAACCTCCCAATACAAAACTAATGCTAATGTGACCAGTTGCTAAAAACAAGCTGCTTTCCACTGCATTCACAGGGGACTTAGTTTTTTACACAACCATAATGATGAAACAGGGAAATTCCCAGTCACTGGCAATGTATTTTGTTTAAGTTCCGCTAAAATTTGATTTATTTGAATGTATAAAATCCCTTTATTTCATTGAGTTAGTTATTTATAACTTTACCTGTGGTTCCCGGTAATTTTTTTTTCGGTTCTTCATTGCGTATTTTATTACTTTCAATACTCCTATGTTATTTTACCTGAATTACGGTTAGCAATTTGACTGTATAATATTTTATTTTATTAGTTTATTTATTTTTTCTTGAGCTATATTTGTATTTTGACTATTCGTTATTTGATTAGTTTATTTTTTTCTTGAGCTATATTTGTATTTTGACTATTCATTATTTCATTAGTTTAGTTATCTTTTCTTGAGCTATATTTGTATTTTGACTATTCGTTATTTGATTAGTTTATTTGTGGATAGTTAGCTTGATAAGTCTAATTTAATGTTTTAGTATTTAGGTCAAGTGTCAAGTCACTGGAATTTGTCTTCACAAGATGGTGTGGATAGTTAGCTTGATAAGCCTAATTTAATGTTTTAGTATTTAGGTCAAGTGTCAAGTCACTGGATTTGTCTTCACGAGATGGTGTGGATAGTTAGCTTGATAAGTCTAATTTAATGTTTTAGTATTTAGGTCAAGTGTCAAGTCACTGGGATTTGTCTTCACGAAATGG
>NW_013791666.1:0-654 GCF_000517525.1 Limulus polyphemus
AAGTTTGTTGTTCAACTTTCAGTAGTTTAGGTGTTTCTTACCACTTCAAGAGTTAATTTTTTAAGTGTTCTTCACATAAACCATGTTTGTTTGATTCCAGTGTACAGTCCTTTACTCACCGTTAATAACCTAGAATACTTCAGATATGTGGATAACATGTGAAATACTATCCATCACTATGTTGTGGATTAACAGTTTTTCAATTTAATTATTAATTTATTTTCTTCACCAAAACTAGTCTAGTGCAGTAGAAGTAGCAAATAAAAGGAGAGATTAGGCCTCTAATTTGCCTTTTTTTTTACTGAAATTTGTGTTCTGGTGAAGAAAAAAAATGAACAATTAAATATATCGACTATAATGTTGGTATAGTGCAAAGCTACACAATCGCTATCTGTGCTCTGTCCACCGAGGGGGGAGCTACACAATCGCTATCTGTGCTCGGTTCACCAAGGGGGGGAGCTACACAATCGCTATCTGTGCTTGGTCCACCGAGGGGGGGAGCTACACAATCGCTAACTGTGCTCTGTCCACCGAGGGGGGAGCTACACAATCGCTATCTGTGCTCGGTCCACCGAGGGGGGAAGCTACACAATCGCTATCTGTGCTCGGTCCACCGAGGGGGGGAGCTACACAATCGCTATCTGTGCTCGGTCC
>NW_013791667.1:0-602 GCF_000517525.1 Limulus polyphemus
AACACCTTAAATTTGGTTATTTCTAAACTTTCTCCTGTGTTGTAACTTTTCCTTCTGATGAACACTGTAATTTGGTTGTTTATAAACTTTCTCCTGTGTTGTAACTTTTCTTTCTGATGAACACCTTAAATTTGGTTATTTCTAAACTTTCTCCTGTGTTGTAACTCTTCCTTCTCATGAACACTGTAAATTTGGTTATTTATAAACTTTCTCCTGTGTTGTAACTCTTCCTTCTCATGAACACTGTAAATTTGGTTATTTATAAACTTTCTCCTGTGTTGTAGCTCTTCCTTCTGATGAACACTGTAAATTTAGTTATTTAAAAACTTTCTCCTGTGTTGTAGCTCTTCCTTCTCATGAACACTGTAAATTTGGTTATTTATAAACTTTCTCCTATGTTGTAGCTCTTCCTTCTGATGAACACCTTAAATTTAGTTATTTCTAAACTTTCTCCTGTGTTGTAGCTCTTTCTTCTGATGAACACCTTAAATTTGGTTATATAAAACTTTCTCCTGTGTTGTAGCTCTTCCTTCTGATGAACACCTTAAATTTGGTTATTTAAAAACTTTCTCCTGTGTTGTAGCTCTTCCTTCTGATGAACA
>NW_013791668.1:0-604 GCF_000517525.1 Limulus polyphemus
ATAATTTTTACTGCTAAACTGCCAAATTTTGTTGACATTCGCTTGCTAATTTAAAAGTTATAGTATGAAAACTATAACAAGCAGAAAATGGTTATGAGGTTGGTCCCAGGGACCAAGCCTGGGTTGAAAGAGTTAATCAAGTTAGCCTCAAGTTTTGCTGTGACAAACACTGGTAATGTTGGAAAGACTACATAGTTTGTAAAGTCTAGAATTTACTGGACGAAGGCCATCATTTGTTTTAAAGAAAATAAAGTGTTTTGTTATGCACTATTAGGATGAAAAACGAAATGAGTATGCATCTGTAAGACTATTCTGAAGTAAAAATTGTAAATCAGTTTCTGTCATATAAATATTCATAAATCATAAGGCTTTGAATCTCAATAAACACATTAACCCTATCGGCACGGGTACCCTTTACTGCGCATGACACAAGGTTTTAGTGTCTTAAATTCAAAACTTTATTAAACTACTTTTTGTTTATGTTATACTAATTAGAATAGCATAATATCTTAACTAATAATCCATATTTTAATAGTATACAAGTTTTAAGTTCTTAGTTCTATAAGGAAATACATAAAAAAATCCTGATTTTCCACTAGTGTAA
>NW_013791669.1:0-649 GCF_000517525.1 Limulus polyphemus
AATTGAGTCTAGGGTAAAAAAAGAAGAAAAAAAACTTAATTTTCGCGCCATTAGGACAATTGTAAATTACTTTTAAATGTCTTGATGATGTTTAGACTAGGTAAAAGACGACTTGAATAAAATGTATTAATACAGTTTTACTACCTTGTGTGGTGTATTAAAGAAATAATTCCAGAAAACAGAAAACGAAAGGTAACTTTGTAAATCCTGTTATTACTATCATATTTCACGTATTTTTAAGAGAATCAATATTTGGGAAATAATCCCCCTTTTTTTTCAAATTTCGGACGTTATAGACTTAACAAGTGAAGCTATAACTGGCGATCTTGGAGATGCTGAACCGCCTGATAAAAGTACAGTAAAACAACTCGAGGTAATAACTTCGAACATTTAGAGGAAAGTTGAAATTACTGTGAAAATTTGTCTTCTGTGTTGTTGTACATACTTTCATATTTCCATTTAATGGTGTCGCTCAGTTGGTCAGAGGCCCGGCATGGCCAGGTGGTTAGGGCGCTCGACTCGCAATCCGAGGGTCGCGGGTTCGAATCCCCGTCACACCAAACATGCTCGCCCTTTCAGCCGTGGGGGCGTTATAATGTGACGGTTCAATCCCACTATTCGTTGGTAAAAGAGTAGCCCAAGAGTTGGC
>NW_013791670.1:0-605 GCF_000517525.1 Limulus polyphemus
TCTCGGGTTCACAACCCAGGCACACCCAATCCATGTCCAAAAAGCATGGGTATAAATACTAGAAAGTAGAAAACTCGATATTTCAATAAATACCCATCTGGCTTTTTTTTTTAATTTCGCGCAAAGCTACATGAGGACCATCTGCGCTAGCCGTCCCTAATTTAGCAGTGTAAGACTAGAGGGAAGGCAGCTAGTCATCACCACCAACCGCCAACACTTGGGCTACTCTTTTACCAACGAATAGTGTGATTGACCGTCACATTATAAAGCCCCCACGGCTAAAAGGGCGAACATGTTTGGTGGGACGGGGATTCGAACCTGCGACCCTCAGAATGCGAGTCGAGTGCCCTAACCACCTGGCCATGCTGAGCCCCATCTGACTATACATTTTTGTTCTATTTGTTGGCCTAAACACACATTAAACTGTCAGGCAACAATTTCTTCAGTGGAAGGTTGTAAATCTTTAAGCATAGCATGTGTTACACATACACACATTATCTAATCAGAGAAAATCTATATATCTGTCACTGTGATATATACATATATATGTATATATATATACACACACACTGAGTGGTCACAAGTAATAGACACCTAATTTTTCG
>NW_013791671.1:0-603 GCF_000517525.1 Limulus polyphemus
CGTATATATAAGACCGGCGAGAAGTGACGGCATAGATTTAAGTGTAAAGGCCCGTTTGCGTCATTTTGTTTCGATAACTTGTCATATTCGGCTGACGACTTGCTCCTTCTTCAAAGAACAACCGGTCTCTGTTTCTGCTACGACTTGGACTTGCCTTCACTTCTGCCTACCTGGCTTTCATACGGCCATCCAAAGTATATATGTAAATATACATATATACAAATTATTAATTAATATTTTTTTCTTTTTTTAATTAATTAATTAAGTAACTATTCGCCCATACGGCTCATTACTCCGGTGACCACTAGACGAAATATAATCTATTACCACGAGCAGGGTGAAGGAGGATTGTTTAATCTTAGAGCACCCCAGATTAATAATTATTTCAGAAGGAAATAATTATTTTTAAATCTAAATAACTGCCAGGAAAAACCGAAAAAAAACCGACGGTATAGATAATTGAACAGCAGTCAGGGAGATAGAGACAGATAATCTAGTCAAGCCGTAAGTAAAGTGTGTAAATCATTGTGAATTATAGCGTGTGTTTAAGTTAAACTGAATGTCGAAATTCTGTGTATTGACAAAGTTGTATTGAGGAAGAAT
>NW_013791672.1:0-1069 GCF_000517525.1 Limulus polyphemus
ATTTCATTTAGAAAATACAAATTAACTACCTTATTTAACACATCATTTTTAAACATTACAGAGAAAAGTTTTGGAATGGGCTAAAGATAAGACAAGAATGAAAGCTATTATACTATCCTGGCATGGCCTGGGTGGTTATGGCGCTCGACTCGTGGGATCGAAACCCGTCACCATACATGTTCACCTTCTCAGCCGTGGGAGCATTATAATGTTAAAATCAATTCTACTATTCGTTGGTAAATAAATAGATCAAGAGTTGGCGGTGGATAGTATTCACTAAATGATTTCTCTTATCTATTGGGTGATTAGGGAACTCGACTCGCAATCTGCGGGTCGCGGGTTAGAATCTCCGTCCCACCAAACATGCTCTCCCCTTTTAGCCGTGGGGGCGTTATAATGTGACGGTCAATCCCACTATTCGTTGGTAAAAGAGAAGCCCAAGAGTTGGCGGTGGGTGGTGATGACTAGCTGCCTTCCCTCTAGTCTTGACGCTGCTAAATTAGAGACAGCTAGTGTAGCTTTGAGCAAAATTCAAACAAACAAACTTCAAAATTATGGACGGCTAACACAAGTATCCCTCGTGTAGCTTTGCGCGAAATTCAAACATATAAACAGACAAGCTGTTATAGTGTCCAAATAAAAAGTAGCAAGAAATTTAACGAAGATATTTCAACATTATATGTAATTAAGAATTATTTTTTTCAGATAAATATTAAGACATGAAAAGAAAAACTATGTACTCGAAACTAATTTTATTCTCACAAAAGGCTCTTTAAGTTATTATTATTTACTAAACAAAATTATCATTTACTGTCAGCTTCTTTTTCAGGCATGCTAAACTATTTAAGAAAGGTAATGTGTTATAATGACTGCTACATTTGACACAACTAATAGACGTTAGGGGTTAGGGTAAAAATGAAAGCCCAGATCAGTGCTTTTTTTTTGTATATTATTTAGTTTGTTCAAATATTCTGTTGCTGTTGTTGTTTTAGCGAAAACCAACACAATGGGCTATATGCGGTCTATACTCTACAGGGGAACAGAACTCCGGATTTTAGGGTTGTAAGTC
>NW_013791673.1:0-989 GCF_000517525.1 Limulus polyphemus
ATGGAATCTAGGTTAACAGTTTCTTGTCATCACCACCATGCAATCTGTACAGCCGTATCAAGCATCATTATTTATGCTAATTGCTTAAGCTAATATCACGTGAAGCTAAACATTCTTTAATTAGGATAATTTCATAAAATTTAGTAAATTGGTTATGAAAAGTTGGCAATAAATAATAACTGTCCACTCGTATGATTATTTTGAAAACTTGAGCTAGAAACTGCTAATCTAGTTTGCTTGGCCTAACCAAAACTTATGTATCTGCACGTGCTTTCACCTTATAGTTTTGCTGCTCTGAATCAGCCGAATGACAAAAACTAAAAACGGCCCACCTTTACTTTTAGGTGAAGCTGTAGTAAAATTGTTAGACCGATAGCTCACGTGACTTTTTGCGCACGCCTACGCAAAAAAAGTCACATGAGCTATCGGTCTAACATTGTTACTACAGCTTCTCAAAATTGAGTTGTTTATGTTGAATAACTTTACACATGTAGTTTATATTTACACGAAATGAGGCTCTAATTGTAGATTGTAAAGATCTATCAGTGTACCAAATTTTAAAAAAATCCAAAAAGTTAAGTATGTTATACTATAAAATAAAGTTTCCGTACTTTTGACGGGATGAAAAAAAAATATATATAAAGAAACTCAATCAAAATTGGAGATGTTATATCTCGGGTATTTCTTAATGGATTGCCTTGAAATTTGGTATGTGAAGTAAGAGTCCAGTAGAGCACAACCATTGAAAATATATGTTAGTTTGGATTACCACAGTCCGAGATACAGAAAATCGCTAAACTATCATTCCCGTTAAATGTGTTTCTTGATGAAGACTCAGGTTCCTTTGTTTTGATATTGATTATGTTATTGTTGTTTAACGTATTAGGTTTCTTTGTTTTGATATTGATTGTGTTATTGTTGTTTAACGTATTAAGGTTCTTTGTTTTGATATTGATTATGTTATTGTTGTTTAACGTATTAGGTTCTTT
>NW_013791674.1:0-603 GCF_000517525.1 Limulus polyphemus
AACACAGTATTGATAAATCCTGTTCTGCTTATTGACAGTACACAGTATTGGTAAATCTTGTCTTCTTATTGATAGTACACGATATCGTTAAATCTTTTGTCTTTTTATTGACAGTACACAGTATCGTTAAATCTTGTCTTCTTTTTGATAGTACATAGTATTGTTAAATCTTGTGTCTTCTTATTGAGATTAAACGTTATTGATAAATCTTGTGTCTGCTTATTGACAGTACACAGTATTTGTAAATCTTGTGTTATTATTGATAGTACACAGTATCGGTAAATCTTGTGTCTTCTTTTTGACAGTACATAATATTGATAAATCCTGTATCTTCTTATTGAAAGGACTCAGTATTGTTAAATCTTGTGTCTTTTTACTGACAGTACACAGTATCGTTAAATCTTGTGGCTTGTTATTGATAGTACACAGTATCATTAAATGTTATGACTTGTTATGATAGTACACAGTATCGTTAAATCTTGTGTCTTCTTATTGACAGTACACAGTATTGTTAAATTATATTTCTTCTTTTTGACAGTACACAGTATTGATAAATCCTTTATCTTCTTTTTGAAAGGACTCAGTATTGTTAAATCTTTTGTC
>NW_013791675.1:0-1118 GCF_000517525.1 Limulus polyphemus
GTTTCACGAACGGACATGATCTTTCCAGAATCTCATGACGTGTTACTAGCGTCACGTGACTTCCGCTGTCGTAACAGTATTTTACAGCTAAGTTAGCCATTGTCACAAAGCCCCTAGCCCAAGTAGTGTACATTACAGCTTAGTTAGCTACTGTCACAAAGCCCCCAGCCCTAGTAGTGTACGTTACTTCTAAGTTAGCTACTGTCTCAAAGCCCCTAGCCCTGGTACTGTACATTACAGCTCAGTTAGCTACTGTTACAAAGCCCATAGCAAAGTTAGTTACTGTCAAAAAAACTCCTAATCCTGGTAATGTACGTTACAGCTAAGTTATCTGATGTCCCAGTGCCCTAGCCCTGATAGTGTACGTAACATCAAAGTTAGTCACTGTCACAAAGCCCCTATCCCTAGTAGTGTATGTTACAGCTAAGTTAGCCATTGTGCACATAAAGAAGTCTCCCTACCATCAGAAAGCCATCAGCCCTGTTTGTTTGTATTTCAAACCATTTAATTCTTGTGAGAAATTCGTTAGTCTTCAACTAAATATGAATTTAAAAGTAAAATGAATTTGATCTAGAAATGTGATATCTGTCTTACGAACCTATTACCTTGTTAAATAATGACTTAGAATTAAAAGGATTTGGTCTTAGAGATGCCAGATCAGTCGATAAACCATTTATCATTTTAGGATTAGAGTTTAAAAAGGATTAGAAGCTATGACTGAGGGATCTCTTTAAGGAATAGTTGATTTACAACTAAAATGTTTTGGACCTAGGACTGTAATATCTACCTCAGGAACAACTATTTTCGTCACGTAGCGATTGAGAATCAATAGGATTCAGACTGTGATTATTTCAAATAAAATGCATTCACACCTACAGATTTCAGATCTGTCTAACAAACAGATTACTTTATCAGACAGGGATTTAGAATTACAGGGATTTGGACTAGAACTTTAAGTCTCTCTGATGAACAGCTGATTTTATGAAAAATGGGATTCAGAATCAAAATGTTTTGGACTTAGGAATGTGAGATCCCGATAATGAACAGCTGACTTTATGAAAGAGGGATTCAGAATCAAATGATTTAGACCTGGGAGTGTGAGATCCCGATAATGAACA
>NW_013791676.1:0-604 GCF_000517525.1 Limulus polyphemus
AATATAATGATGCGAGATTTACATGATGTGTTAGCTCTGGATAATACAGGAACAAACAATATAAGGATCCCAAATTTACATTATGTGTTAGCTCTGGATAATAGAGGAACCAAGCAATATTAAGGATTCCAGATATACATGATTTGTTATTATCTCTGGATAATACAGGAACAAAGCATTATAAGGGTGCCAGATTTACATGATGTGTTAGCTCTGCATAATACAGGAACCAAACAATATAAGGATGCAAAATTTACATAATGTGTTAGCTCTGGATAATAGAGGAACCAAGGTAGCATGTCAGATTTACATGATGTGTTATTATCCATGGGTAATACAGGAACCAAGCAATATAAGGATGACAGATATATATGATTTGTTATTATGTCTGGATAAACAGGAACCAAGCAATATAAGGATGCCATATTTACATGATGTGTTAGTTTTGAAGAATACAGGAACCAAGCAATATAAGGATGCAAGATATACATGATGTGTTATTGTCTCTGAATAATTGTTTGTTTGTTTTTGGATTTCGCGCAAAGCTACACGGGGGCTATCTGCGCTAGCCGTTTCTAATTTAGCAGTGCAAGACTGGAAGGAA
>NW_013791677.1:0-605 GCF_000517525.1 Limulus polyphemus
GCTGATTCGATGAAGTTAACTTATGATAAGAGATCTACTGAAGTCAACTTTGTACCCGGAGACAAGGTATGGTTGTATAATCCCAGGAAGACCAAAGGAAAGTCTCCTAAGTTGTCTTCTCCATGGGAAGGCACATATGACATAGTGGATCGTCTCTCAGACGTGACTTTCCGGATAAAATGTGGTCGGCGAGGTAAGCCAAAAGTGGTGCAGGCCAACAGGCTTTGGCGTTATCACGGTCCAGGACATTTCAGATGGGATGAAGTGGACAACAGAACAAATGACGCTGCTGAAGACGTGCCACATGAAGAAGCCACCGTCGAAGAAGAAACTCTACCCAGTTTTGAGAAGGGAAACGGTGAAGCTCTTGATGAAAGTTACTACCACTGATGTGACTATTACCGACGATAGGACATTTCCTGATGAAGCAGATAAACCCCACGTAAAGCAGAAGCCAACAAGACGGAGATCAGTACAGAAGAGATACGTCCCGTAAAATTAAGAGACTTTATTGAATTGTAATTTTGTGATTGTAATTCTGTACATTTAATTAAGTTATTGTTAATTGTTATTGGTTTATTGTAAGTGGCTATTATTCGGGACGG
>NW_013791678.1:0-604 GCF_000517525.1 Limulus polyphemus
ACCTTGCCTTACGAATCTTTGGACATTCTTTGAAAAGGTTACTGCTTATGTAGATGAGGGTAAGGGTATAGATTTGGTGTATCTGGATTTTCAGAAAGTATTTGACAAAGTGCGACATAAAAGGCCTGTAAAAAAAGTTATTTCTATAGGTGTGGGGGATAAGTTAGCAAATTGAATAGAAGAATGGCTGAATGGAAGAAAGCAGAGGGTTGTTACAAATAGAGTTCAGTCAAACTGGATTAATGTCACAAGTGGGGTACCTCAGGGCTTAGTCTTAGGACCTTTGCTCTTTTTGATTTACATCAATGACATAGATGAAGGAATAGTCAATAAATTACTTAAATCTGCAGATGATATTAAGGTCTTCGGTGTTGCTAGCTGTGAAGAGGATGATGCTGATTTATAAAAGGATTTAGATCATTTAGTGAGTTGGGAAATAAATGGCAGATGGGTTTTAATTATAATAAATGCAAGATGATGCATGTGGGTTATCATAATTTGAATTATAAGTCTAATTTGAATGGGAATAACCTTAACAGTGTCATGAAAGAAAGGAATCTTGGCATAATAGTTTATCAATCTCTTTAGCCATCCAAGTAATGTG
>NW_013791679.1:0-1058 GCF_000517525.1 Limulus polyphemus
ATACAATCAACCGTCTGATACCAGTATTGTTGTGGGTGGGTCCATTACTAAGTCATACAATCAACTATCTGATACCAGTATAGTGGTGGGTGGGTTTATTACTAAGGCATACAATCAACCGTCTGATACCAGTATTGTGGTGGGTGGGTTTATTACTAAGGCATACAATCAACCGTCTGATACAGGAATAATGGTGGGTGGGTCCATTACTAAGGCATACAATCAACCATCTAATACTGGTACTGTGGTGGGTGGGTCTATTACTAAGTCATACAATCAACCATCTAATACTGGTACTGTGGTGGGTGGGTCCATTACTAAGTCATACAGTCAACCATCTAATACTGGTATTGTGGTGGGTGGGTCCATTACTAAGTCATACAGTCAACCATCTAATACTGGTACTGTGGTGGGTGGGTCCATTATTAGTCATGTTTGATACGTACCTGTAATGACGTATTTTGATCTGCCGAGGAACACTCCACAACTAGATTCATATGGAGAGGTCCACACGAATCCGTGACTTAGAGCTTGACGAGCTTTCTGTGTCATCTGGTAAATAGAGAATGTTTTAGTTAAAACTTCAGCAGCTGTTTGTGACAAGGTTTATTTCACATATCGAGCACGTGGTTATAGCCTTGTATAACCATGTGGTTATACAAACGATGATAAAGTGGAGAATTAAAGAAAGGTTATAGCAGCTTTAAACGAGTGTAATGAACGAGTTGTCAACTCGCAGATAATTCTATTTCGAGAACAATTTTACAAAGTTTTTCTCATTCTCAATAAACGTTCGAAACTAAATTTAAACCAAGTAGTCGTAACGTCGTCATCAACTGAAACTAAATTTAAACCAGATAGTCGTATCATCATCATCGTCATCAACTGAAACTAAATTTAAACCAGATAGTCGTATCATCATTATCGTTGTTGCGTCAGCAGTCACATGACTACAGTGACGCAACGTTTCTAGAACTATCATGTACTTTGTCGAATGTTCAAGTTCTTACTAGAAATAGGTTACGCTGGTATATATATATATATATATATATAGTAGG
>NW_013791680.1:0-1169 GCF_000517525.1 Limulus polyphemus
TGAATGGGTTCCAGCATCTTCAAGCCTGATGTCCTGACAGAACCATAGACCAAAGACCCATAGTCCAGTTTGGATCGAATCAGTGCACGATAGATCCTAAGCATAGAACAACGATCCGCACCCCAAGAGGTGGAAGAGAGGACATGGAGGATGTTCAAAGCCTTTGCACACTTGACACATAGCTGCTTGATGTGCGGAATGAAGCTAAGCTTACGGTCAAAGATAAGCCCCAAGAATTTTGCCTCAGGGACCACACGAATAACTACATTGCCGAGACAGAGCTCAGGATCGGGGTGGAGTTCCTGTTGGCAGCAAAAATGCATGCAAACGGTTTTGGAAAAAGAAAATTTAAAACCGTTTGCAGTGGCCCATGTCAACAACCGATTGAGGGCAATCTGAAGCTTCCACTCAATAAAGCTCATGCTCGACGACTGACACGAGATGTGGAAGTCATCAACATAAAGCCCATTTGTCGGAGGAAGATTATTAGTGATAGTATTAATCTAAACATTAAAAAGTGTGACACTCAAGACACAGCCCTGAGGGACTTCAAGTTCATGTGGAAAGGAACGGGAAAGAGTTGAACCCACACGGACTTGGAATCAACTTTTCAGTAAAACGTTTTGAATAAAAATGGCCTAGATGGCCATGCAACCCATAGGAGTGGCTGTCCTGCATAATTCCATACTTCCATGTGGTGTCATAAGCCTTCTCGAGATCGAAGAACACAGAAATAAGGTGTTCTCTCTTGAGAAAGGCTTCCCTTATCGATGTTTCAAGTCGAATCAGATAGTCCATGGTGGAGCGCTATTGACGGAACCCACACTGGGTGGGTGAGAAGAGTGTGTTCGATTCGAGGAATCAAACAAGACGAGCATTAACCATCCTTTCTAGGATGTTACAAAAACAACTAGTCAAAGCAATGGGATGATAATTTGAAGGAATCTTGGAATCCTTCCCAGGTTTAGAGAAAGGGAGGACAATAACCTGGCGCCAAGAATCAGGAAAAATGTGCTCCTGCCAGATCCGGTTAAAAATCACCAGGAGAATAGCAAGAGAGGCAGGTGAGAGATGGCACAACATCTCATAATGAACATCATCAGGTTCGACCGATGAAGAACAAGTCTGAGTTCCACCAGTGTAAGGGGCGATTATAATCACAGAGACGA
>NW_013791681.1:0-604 GCF_000517525.1 Limulus polyphemus
ACGAGACAAACATTCGGTATGTGATGCTGTTTGATACATGAAAGTAAACAACGCCTCTGTAGCCACAAAGAATACCAAAGAAGTTTATGGAAATGTTTTGAACGTTCGTAAGTGTCAACGATGATTCAGCAGATTTCGTTCAGGTGACTTTTGTCTTAAAAACTGTGATGACAGGGGCCGATATGTTGGAATTGATATTGATGCTCTGAAGACGCTCGTTAAGTCTAACCCAAGGCAACACACTCGTGAAATGGCCCTGAAATTGCATGTCTCTCATGGAACAGTAAGTAAACATCTAAGGAATATAGAAAAACTCTTTGAAGAAGGTGTTTAGGTGCCTCACGAACTCTCCAATAATCATCGTTTCCAACGTGTGAACATTGTTTCGTCTCTTCTGGCGCATAATGCATGTGAACCATTTTTGGACAGAATTGTCAGCGGTGATGAAAAATTGATTCTCTATGCGAATATTATACGCCAAAAACAATGTCTCAGTCCTGGACAAAAAACACTTCAGACCCCAAAACCTGGACTCCATCCACAGAAAGCGATGCTTTTCAATTGGTGGGTCATCAAAGGAGTAATTCATTTCGAACTCATCAAT
>NW_013791682.1:0-603 GCF_000517525.1 Limulus polyphemus
GCCAAAGTACATGATAGTTCTAGAAATGTTGCGTCACAGTGTCATGTGACTCGCTGATGCAACACTGCCCCTCCTTAATATTGTTCGTCCCGAACAATAACCACATATAATAAACCAATAACAATTAACAATAACTTAATTAACTGTACAGAATTACAAACACAAAATTACAATTCGGCAAAGTCTCTTAATTTTACGGGACGTATCTTCTTCCGTACTGGTCTCCGTCTTGTTGGCTTCTGTTTCATGTGGGGTTCATCTACTTCATCAGTAAATGTCCAATCATCGGTAACAGTCACATCAGTGGTAGTAACTTCACCAAGAGCTTCACCGTTTCCCTTCTCAAAACTGAGTACAGTTTCTTCTTCGAT
Source organism: Limulus polyphemus (assembly GCF_000517525.1). NCBI lineage: Eukaryota > Metazoa > Arthropoda > Merostomata > Xiphosura > Limulidae > Limulus > Limulus polyphemus. Next base: position 372 of record NW_013791682.1, read on the forward strand.
GGTGGTTTCTTCAGGTGGCACGTCTTCAGCAGCGTCATTTGTTCTGTTTTCCACTTCATCCCAACTAAAATGTCCTGGACCGTGATAACGCCAAAGCCTGCTGGCATGCACCACTTTTGGCTTACCTCGCCGACCACATTTTATCCGGAAAGTCACGACTGAGAGACGATCCACTATGTTGTATGGGCCTTCCCATGGAGAAGACAACTTAGGAGACTTCCCTTTGGTCTTC
>NW_013791683.1:0-601 GCF_000517525.1 Limulus polyphemus
TAGTATGATGTGTCATGCAGTGACATGTTTTAGTACGATGTTACATGTAGTGACATGGCTTTATTATAATGTTTCATGTAATGACATGTTTTTAATACGATGTTTCGTGTAATGACGTGTTTTTAGTACGATGTTTCATGTAGTGACATGTTTTTAGTACGATGTTTCATGTAGTGACATGTCTTTAGTACGATTTTTCATGTAATGACATGTTTTAGAACGATGTTTCATGTAGTAGCATGTCTTTAAGTTGATGTTCCATGCAGTAACATGTTTTTAGTACGATGTTTCATGTAATGACATGTCTTTAGTACGATGTTTCATGTAGTGACATGTCTTTAGTATGATGTTACATATAGTGACATGGCTTTATTAAGATGTTTCATGTAGTGACATGATTTTAGTACGATGTTTTATGTAGTTACATATCTTTAAGTTTATATTTCATATTGTGACATGTCTTTAATACGATGCTTCATGTAGTGACGTCTTCAATAGGATGTTTTATGTAGTGAAATGTTTTAGTATGATTTTTCATGTAGTGGCATGTTCTTAGTACGATTTTTCATGTGGTGACATGACTTCAGTACGATGTTTCATG
>NW_013791684.1:0-401 GCF_000517525.1 Limulus polyphemus
ACAGACCATTAACTAATCTTAAATCTACCTTAAAGACCATTAACTAATCTTAACTCTCCCTTACAGACCATTAACTAATCTTAACTCTTACTTGCAGACCATTAACTAATCTTAACTCTTACTTGCAGGACATTAACTAGTCTTAACTCTCCCTTACAGACCATTAACTAATCTTAACTCTCCCTTACAGACCATTAACTAATCTTAAATCTACTTTACAGACCATTAACTAATCTTAAATCTACCTTACAGACCATTAACTAATCTTAAATCTACCTTACAGACCATTAACTAATCTTAACTCTCCCTTACAGACCATTAACTAATCTTAACTCTCCCTTACAGACCATTAACTAGTCTTAACTCTCCCTTACAGACCATTAACTAATCTTAACTCTCCC
>NW_013791685.1:0-604 GCF_000517525.1 Limulus polyphemus
CCACACCGGTCCCCACAACCTTGCAGAATGTCCTGTCACACCACAAAGCTTCTGTATGGCTTCTGGTACTCCTTCGTGATGTAACACCTTGATGCTCACAAGGGTTTGCTGAGATGCAGAATCTATAACAAAGTTGCACCTTTGGCCATCTAGCTTTCCTGTCACATAGACACTGTGTACTTGGCATTTTACACCTAGCTGTTGGGACTTGCATGATAGGGGTTGGTGGGCGTCGCTCAACACCAACCACTACTGGTCTCCTTGAGACCGACTTGTTGGTAATATTCTTCCTACACTGGCTCCTCAAATGTCCGTGCTTTCCACAGTTCCAACAACCTTTCTGTATACCAGCTTTTCCTGCTGTGGCATCTCCCCTGTGTTGAAGTTTCCAGCATTGAGCTCTCTTGTGCCCAGGTTTATTACAGTGCCAGCAAAGTCCCTCAAACTTCTCTGAAAGCTGACCTTTTCTGGCCTTGAATCCAGATGACTGTACTATCCTCGGTACCTCTGTGCTGGACTTAACATAAGATTCAAATCCGAGAGCTCTGGCCATTGCATCCTGCATGGTAGAGGGGTGTGCTTGCTTCACTTGTATCTTAAGTTG
>NW_013791686.1:0-1145 GCF_000517525.1 Limulus polyphemus
ATGAAGGTTGAATGCAAGAAATATTTACCTATCCAACACAACATATTTGTAGGTAGTGTCAGAGTGGTATGAAGGATGAATGCAAGAAATATTTACCTATCCAACACAACATATTTGTAGGTAGTGTCAGAGTGGCATGAAGGATGAATGTAAGAAATATTTACCTATCCAACAAAACATATTTGTAGGTAGTGTCAGAGTGGTATGAAGGATGAATGCAAGAAATATTTACCTATCCAACACAACATATTTGTATGTAGTGTCAGAGTGGTATGAATGCAAGAAATATTTACCTATCTTATAGTTCCTAAGTGTATCTCTACTATATACCTGAGTACCTTAGAGTTTCCAATAGCTTATATTACATTTACAAAAATAATTTCCATTTACTCTAGAATAGCCTTATCTCTATGATGACACAACGAGTAATGATGTATGTATTTCTGTGGTACATGTGACCAATGATGTATGTATTTCTATATTGCATTTGGCTAACAATGTATGTATTTGTGTGGTATACGTGACTAATAATGTATGTATTTGGGTGGTACATGTGACTAATAATATATGCATTTCTCTGGTACATGTTTTTAATAATATATGCATTTCTCTGGCACATGTTATTAATGTATGTATTTCTATATTGCATTTGGCTAACAATGTATGTATTTGTGTGGTATATGTGACTAATAATGTATGTATTTGTGTGGTATATGTGACTAATAATGTATGTATTTGGGTGGTACATGTGACTAATAATATATGCATTCTCTGGTACATGTGACTAATAATATATGTATTTCTCTGGCACATGTTATTAACGTATGTATTTCTATGGTAAGTGTGACTACTGATGCATGTATTTTCATGGCATATATGAATAATAATATACATATTTCTACAGTATGCACAACTAATAATATTGTATTTTTATGGTATGCATAATTAATAATGTATGTATTTTTATGGTATGCATAATTAATAATGTATGTATTTCTGTGGTACACGTGAATAATAATTATAATATATGTATTTGAAGGAAACATGAATAATAACATACTCATTATTGTGATATGCATAACTAACAATGTAAGCATTTTTGTGGTATGCGTGACAAACAATGTATATTTATATCTGTGGTATAT
>NW_013791687.1:0-604 GCF_000517525.1 Limulus polyphemus
TCTGATGGCAGGGGCCGACATGTTGGAATTGATATTGATGCTCTGAAGACGCATGTTGAGTCTAACCAAGGCAACATACTCGTGAAATGGCCCTGTAATTGCATGTCTCTCATTAAACAATACATAAACATCTAAGGAATATGGGAAAACTCCATAAAAGTGAACGTTGCTTCGTCTCTTCTGGTGCGTAATGTGCGTGAACCATTTTTGGACAGAATTGCCACCGGTGATGAAAAATGTATTATCTATGCGCATATTAAACGCCAAAACAATAGTTTAGTCCTAGACAAAAACCACTTCCGACCCCAAAACCTGGACTCCATCCACAGAAAGGGATGCTTTGCATTTGGTGGGACATCAAAGGAGTAATTCATTTCGAACTATCAATGCATAGTTCTATAGTCAGCAACTGGAATGTTTAAATCAAGCCCTTCATCAGAAACGCCCTTCACTCGTCAATCGGAATGGTGTTCTTCTTCTCCACGACAATGCACGTCCACATGTGGCACGTTTGACGTAACACAAGATTATGGATTTGGGAAGTTCTCCCCCACCCACCATATTCTCTAGATATGGCACCATCAGATTACCATCATTTTCGTTT
>NW_013791688.1:0-603 GCF_000517525.1 Limulus polyphemus
TTCCGTTTATTCTCCAAAGTTGTATACAATTCTCGAGAGTAAGAATCAACAACATATGTATGTAAGTAAACGCTCAAATTTGTATTGTTACGTAATCTGAATTTTCTAGAAAGTCTCCACACGCCTATAAATATAACTAACGCGACGCGCGAAAAAAGAGAGCTATAGTCAGTGTGCTATAAACTTTGGAAGCTATAAGTGTGATTGTTATAACGATTATTAATCGAAAAACTTCAGATATTTGACCAGGAGCATTTACAATGTTCGAATATTACAAATAATTTAACTTCAGTGGATTCTCATCGGACATTAGTATTTTGACGAAAACATTACATAACATCACTGTGGAAAATAGGGTGTGGCTAGTAAATAACGGAGGACAAAGGTAGCTAGCTTCCCGTCAAGTGAATTATACCTACGTCAACTCGTAATCGACTCGCTCATCGTGAATCCTCGATAAGATATCGAAGAAGTTTCAGACTAAAAGTAAAACTTTATATTTCTTGTAATTGTCTGAAACTTTTGTTTATATATCATTGTTTGTAATAACTAATTGTAATAACTGTTACTGTAAATTGCATTGTTGTGTGTATATTAAAACGT
>NW_013791689.1:0-602 GCF_000517525.1 Limulus polyphemus
TCCAACAACTGCTGTAATCTCTCTTGTTTATTTTGTTGTTCGAGCTGCCATTATTGTAGGTTTTCTTGCCAATGCTGTAATCTTTCTTCTTGTTTCTTTTCTTTTTCCTCTAGCAACTGCTGTAATCTTTGTTCTTGTTTATTTTGTTATTCGAGCTGCCACTGTTGCAGGTTTTCTTGGAACTGCTGTTGTCTCTCTTCTTATTTCTTTTGTTGTTTGAGCTGCCACTGTTGCAGGTTTTCTTGGAACTGCTGTTGTCTCTCTTCTTGTTTTTTTCTTGTTTCTTTTGTTGTTCGAGCTGCCAATGTTGCAGGTTTTCTTGCAAATGTTATTGTCTCTCTTCTTGTTTCTATTCTTTTTCCTCCAACCACTGCTGTAAGCTCTCTTCTTGTTTATTTTCGTGTTCTTCTTGTTTCTTTTGCTGTTCTTGTATTACTGCCATCAAATCTGCTAAGCTGTAGTTTGATTTGCCACTTCTCATTTCCATCTTCTTTTTTCTTTCCTTTTTTGTCTTTTCGGTCCCACTAGTTGACACCAGTCTGTTATGTATCTGCTTGTTTGTTAATTTCTGGTATAAATTCTTTCCGAGGCACTTCAGCGAT
>NW_013791690.1:0-604 GCF_000517525.1 Limulus polyphemus
AGAATGTCCTGTCACACCACAGAGCTTTTGTATGGCTTCTGGTACTCCTTTGTTATCCAGCATCTTGATGCTCACAAGGGTTTGCTGAGATGCAGAATCTATGACAAAGTTGCACCTTTCGCATCCAGCTTCCCTGTCACATAGACACTGTGTGTGCTTGGCATTTTACACCTAACTGTTGGGACTTTCATGATGGAGGTTGGTGGGCGTCACTCAACACCAACCACTACTGGTCTCCTTGAGGCCGACTTGTTGGTAATATTCTTCCTACACTGGATCCTCAAATGTTCGTGCTTTCCACAGTTCCAACAGCCTTTCTTGGTAGCAGCCTTTACTACTGTATCATCTCCCTTGTGTTGAAGTTGCCAGCATTGAGCTCTCTTGTGCCCAGGTTTGTTACAGTGAAAGCTGACCTTTTCTGGCCTTGAATCCAGATGACTGTACCAACCTCGGTACCTCTGTGCTGGACTTAACGTAGGATTCAAATTCGAGAGCTCTGGCCATTGCATCTTGCGTGGTAGAGGGGTGTGCTTGCTTCACTTGTATCTTAAGTTGTGGACTGTCCAAGGCATCTACGAACTGATCCTACAGCGACAACTTGAGG
>NW_013791691.1:0-534 GCF_000517525.1 Limulus polyphemus
CTGGTATTAGTGTAGAAAGAGGATGTGGGGATAACTATGTACCAGAGGAAAGTTTCTGGTATTAGTGTAGAAAGAGGACGTAGGGACAACTGTGTACCAGAGGAAAGTTTCTGGTACTAGTGTAGAAAGAGGACGTAGGGACAACTATGTACCAGAGGAAAATTTCTGGTATTAGTGTAGAAAGAGGACGTAGGAACAACAATGTACCAGAGGTTTCTGGTATTTGTGTAGAAAGAGGACGTAGGGACAACTGTGTATGAGATGTTTCTGGTATTAGTGTAGAAAGAGGATGTGGGGATAACTATGTACCAGAGGAAAGTTTCTGGTATTAGTGTAGAAAGAGGACGTAGGGACAACTGTGTACCAGAGGAAGTTTCTGGTACTAGTGTAGGAAAGAGGACGTAGGGACAACTATGTACCAGAGGAAAATTTCTGGTATTAGTGTAGAAAGAGGACGTAGGAACAACTATGTACCAGAGGTTTCTGGTATTCGTGTAGAAAGAGGACGTAGGGACAACTGTGTATGAGATGTTT
>NW_013791692.1:0-1327 GCF_000517525.1 Limulus polyphemus
GGGGGGTAATGAAAGTGTTCCAAAACGCGACATTAATTTCTTGATGACCTAATATAATCCTGTAAAGTAATAAGTTTTACTGTTATATATTTATTATTTGTATTTCTCTTTGTTGAGATGTCGTAACAATGCGGTTTTGTTAATTACTTCTCACTGTAAAATATTAACCTGTCGGAGAAAAAAATCAAATGAATAATCCAGTACAGAGGCATATTATAACTACTTCCATGTTTTTCCCCCAGATTTTCGGTTTTAACTAACCCAGTACTGTTATATCGCAAACAAAAATAAATAAAATAAAATCACAAAAGATTTGGGCATTGACCTTCACATGGGTAAATTTGTAATAAAACTATTAACATTTATGATTTTCGAGCAATAAAAATCCTGTTACGGTTAATAATTGTTCAGAAGACGACTTTACGGAATCATTTTGGCATTAAAAGATGTTTCATAAACTTGTTCTAGGATTGTAATCTATTTGGTCATTACAGAAGTGAACTAGAGGGCACTCATTAGATCGCATACCTCCGTAACGCAGCGTTGGTCATATTCGGCTTTCAAAAAATACGAAATGTGTCCGTATGTCCGCCATTAACAACGGTTATTGTGGTTATGTTTTCACCCGTGTGTGTGTGTGTGTGTGTGTGTGTGTGTGTTTGTTTGTAAGCAGGATTTCTTAGAAAATGTCTCAATGGATTTGGCCAAAAGTTGGTAAACAATTGGACTATAACCCAACTTAGAAATAACTAATTTTTTGGATAGTCAAGGTAACAGCAAGGTCACGAAAATCAAACAAATCCCTATCTGTTAACATGGGAACCGATTTTTCACACTATTTTTGCTCTATAACTCAATCAAAATTGATCGGATTTTTGTGAAACTTCGTTGACATATGTACAATATTGTTCTTGATTGTTCTGCCTTCGGTGGCGGAGGTAATTATTTTAACTGCTATACACGAACTCGTACAACAGTTTCTAATTTCCGCGTAATTGTGTTGCTTAGCACATAGTTATACAATAGGCCATCTGTGCTGTGCCCGCCACGGGTATCGAAACCTGCTTTTTAGCGTTATAAACCTTCAGACTTACCAGTAAATAACTAGAGGACGTTCAGCATGGGGATTGACTGGAGTTGCACATTCTTCTGGACAACCTATTCACGAATCTAAGCTGAGCCAAAGTTTGTTACATACATATTAAAAAAAAAACTAAGCTAAATCGCATTTACTATACTTGAAACTTACTTATTAAACTGGAAAATGAAATTAGAAAATCATAACTTATCTTAGTAATGAATTAGAAGTATATATGTGATTTTTTTT
>NW_013791693.1:0-604 GCF_000517525.1 Limulus polyphemus
AAATATGTATATTATATTATGTTGAATTTGCTTTGATGTAAATTTAATATTTTTGTATGAATGTGATATCGTATTCACATTATGACATTGATGTATGAAATATACTACAAACAAAATGCAATATTGTAGTTTATAATGTATCAAAAGAAAAAAAAATCCACTTCCAAGTATTGAACCACCCCGAGTAAAAAAAGTAGAAAAAAAATACATTCGCTGACTTGACTTTAATCTCATTTTACATAATAAGTATTATAATGTAAGCCTTACTCTTTTCATGTAGTCTATTTTATAGTAGACAGCATTATTTTATTTTATAGGCTAGGCCTACTGTTTGCATTTGCACATACAACATTCTAATTCTGCATTCATTTCTTTTGTGTGTGATGTTAAATATATGATGTATTAGTAGATGTATAATTAATCATCTATAACTAAATAGGCCTATCTATTCTAATAAAATAATACAATTTCCAGGTTAAACCCATATTCCACCTCATGCAAGCGCTCTACCAGTTACACTGACTTGATTTTATTCTCATTGTGCACGATAAGTATTATAATTTAAACCTTACTCACGTATTCTATTTTAAGGCAGACGGCATAA
>NW_013791694.1:0-1412 GCF_000517525.1 Limulus polyphemus
GTCTATGATTCATGTACAACATTATGTCCTACCCGATATTATATATAAGTCTATGATTCATTTACAACATTATGTCTACCCGATATTATATATAAGTCTATGATTCATGTACAACATTATGTCTTACCCGATATTATATATAAATCTATGATTCATGTACAACTTCATGTACTACCAGGTAAAACATGAAGCTGTACATGAATCATAGACTTATATATAATATCGGGTAACATGAATCATAGACTTATATATAATACCGGGTAGGACATAATGTTGTAAAGTACAAATCTATAATGTCTACATATTCCAAAGTGATGTTTTAGCTTTAGATATGACTGTGGCTTTTCAGTAGGTGACTTTAACTTGAGACGATAGACACTGATAAAAACTACTGTATTTCCGATGAATAACGATACTCTATCATAGGCTATCCTTGTTGTGCCCACCAGGGGTACCTAAACCCGGTTTTTAGCGTTATAAATCTTCAGACATTCCGCTGTGCCACTGGGTGGCCATACAGAGCGGTACTTTAAATTCTGGAAAGATCTATATTAACAGTTATTAAGAGTGTGTAAATAATCTCTTGAAAATGGAAAATTGTTTAGGTCGGCGAGCCAAGCGATAGTTATTTGCAAAAAGTAATAAAATATATCCACATAAAGTTGTACAAGAATCATAGACTTATATATAATATCGGGTAGGACATAATGTTGTACAAGAATCATAGACTTATATATAACATCGGGTAGGACATAATGTTGTACATGAGTCATAGACTTATATATGAAGTTACACAATTCCAAAGAGACGCGTAAAAGATGTATAAACCTAACATGAGTATATGCAGGGGGTGAAATTCTAAAAAAAAAAAAAAAGCAAAGGTGGGTGAAGTGGACCTGTTTCTGAAAAAAAATGTACGTGTAAACATAAAAAAATGACAAAGCAGCTCAAATAAGTCCCGGTACTAGTATCGGTGGGTACCCGCAGAATTTTACCGCTGAGTGGATGTAAATATACTATATTGTAAGGGCAATTATTCTACGCAAAAGAAGAATTCAAATTAACTTTAGTTTCATGTAACAAAATCTTTCCTTTGTGTTTTAAAACAAGAGATAGATACTTTTAACGATACTTTTTATTAAAACAACCAAGCTAGTTTTTACAAGTTTGACACCAAACAACCAATTTTTGTTTAGTTTTTTCTTACAAGCAAATTGTTTGTTTGTTTATAATTAAGCACAAAGCTACACAAGGGACTATCTGTGCTTTGTCCACCACGGGTATCGAAACCCGGATTCTAGCGTTGTAAGTCCGCAGACATACCGCTGTGCCACTGGGGGGGGGGGGCAACAAAGAAATAAAAACATGTTCATCCACTACATTATTTACATAACCAATTTATCACTCTTATC
>NW_013791695.1:0-604 GCF_000517525.1 Limulus polyphemus
ACGGCAAAATGGGCGAGAAAGTTTGGTGGTACGGGGTTAGTGCCTTAACCACCTGGCCATGCCGGGCCCCAATTTTTTGAATTCTTGTCTATGTGCAATATTTTTACATTTTAAAAATTTATTTTATGCTATTTTTCGATCCTATGTTCATATACGTTTCATTTTTCATTTCCCCTATTTCATACACATAGTCATTATGTTCCTATCTGTTTCTTCTATAAAGAAACTTTCCCAGTCCATATGTTCTATTCTTTACAGTGTGCTATTACCATATTTTTCGTTATGATATAATATCAATAGAAAACGTTTAATATTTTACTTTTAACATGAGTTTTTTACTTAATTCGTACCATAAATCAACTACATTTTCACTAATAACACTTACACATAAATACATTTGTTTGTTTGTTTTAAGTTAAGCACAAAGCTACACGATGGGCTATCTGTGCTCTGCCCACCACGGGTATCGAAACCCGGATTCTAGCGTTGTAAGTCCGCAGACATACCGCTGTGCTACTGGGGGGCTAAATACATTTATTATCTTGGTTATTGTGTTTTTTTTGGGGGGGGTGCTTTGAATAATTCTCTTGTCCTTGTTTTTGTC
>NW_013791696.1:0-605 GCF_000517525.1 Limulus polyphemus
CAACGTGACGGAACAATAATGTGTGTGTAGATAATGAGTAATTGAGCTGCAGTCAGAGAGAGACGTATTGTTGAAGTTAACGTTCGTTGTTAAAACGTTTGTAAAAGAGCGACTGTTGAAAATAAGTGTATCGTGAAGTTATATTCAGAAAGAATAAACCAGTTTTATTAAGTAAGGACTTGTGTCGCTAAAGTTTCGTCGGAACGAAGTTACGAAAAAATTAATTAACAAACGGAGACGTAACAATATATTATTTTAAAACAAACTGGACTGTGTTGGTGTTTATATATTGTTGAAATTTATCGCCAACAAATCACAGTCAGCTGCTGTAAAGGATCCGGCCTACAAAATCTGACAGCAGCAATACTATTTTGGACTTCCAATTACAAAGTGTCAACAGAAGCCATTGCATGAGACTATTTCAAGCTAAAAAATGCGAATGCTTCATCAGAAAAATGTAGACTATGTAGAAAGCGTTAAATACCCTAAGTAGCTGTGCTATAACTATATTAGCACATTTTATTTTTTACATAAAAATAGGGGGTTCGGAAGAACAAGATTTTTTTGGTCAGTTCTTTGCACTGCGTAAAAATACAAAGTTACTC
>NW_013791697.1:0-604 GCF_000517525.1 Limulus polyphemus
ATTATTTAGTTCGGTACAGAAAATGAATTGAGAGTTCTAAACTATTTAGTAGACTATTATTTAATTCGGTACAGAAAATGAATTGAGAGTTCTATTCTATTTGATAGATTATTATTTTGTTCAGTTTCGTACATAAAATGAATTGAAATTTCTATGCTATTTAGTAGACTACCATTTAGTTCGGTACATAAAATGTATTGATAGTTCTATACTATCTAGTAGACTATTATTGAATTCAGTAGATAAAATGAATTGATAGTTCTATACTATTTAGTAGACTATTATTTTGTTCTGTTTTGTACATAAAATGAATTGAAAGTTCTATACTATTTAGTAGACTACTATTTAGTTAGGTACATAAAATGAAATGATAGTTCTATACTATTTAGTAGATTATTATTTTTTCAGTTCCATACATAAAATTAATTGATAGTTCTATACTATTTACTAGACTATTATTTTGTTCAGTTTCATTCATAAAATGAAATGATAGTTCTATACTATTTACTAGACTATTATTTTGTTCAGTTTCATACATAAAATGAATTGAAATTTCTTTGCTATTTAGTAGACTACAATTAATTTCGGTACATAAAATGAATTC
>NW_013791698.1:0-604 GCF_000517525.1 Limulus polyphemus
TACTCTAATCCCTTCGTGATGGCACACGAAGAGACACACATTCGACATGTAATGCAGTTTGAATACAAGAAGAGAAACAACGCCTCTGTATCCACAAAGAATATCAACGAAGTTTGTGGAAATGTTTTGAACGTTTGTAAGTATCAACGATGGTTCAGTAAATTTCATTCAGGTGACTTTAGCCTTAAAAACAGTGATGGCAAGGACCGACATGTTGGAATTTATATTGATTCTCTGAAGACACTTGTTGGGTCTAACCCAAGGCAACACACTCGTGAAAAGACCCTGAAATTGCATGTATCTCATGAAACAATACGTAAATATCTAAGGAATATGGAAAATATCCATAAAGAAGGTGTTTGGGTGCCTCACGAACTTTCCGATGATCATCGTTTCCAACGTGTGAACGTTGCTTGTCTCTTCTGGCGCGTAATGAGCGTGAACCATTTTTGGACAGAACTGTCACTGGTGCTGAAAAATGGATTCTCTATGCGAAAAACAATGGCTCAGTCCTAGACAAAAACCACTTCCAACCTCCAAACCTGGACTCCATCCGAAGAAAGTGATGCTTTGCATTTGGTGAGATATCAAAGGAATAATTCAT
>NW_013791699.1:0-771 GCF_000517525.1 Limulus polyphemus
CTCTAGTTACCGAACTTATAACCACCATATTCATCTTTAGCCATACTTGGTACAACTACTCCATAAACACCTAGGTGTAACTCTAGTTACCGAATTTGTAACCACCATACTGATCTATAGCATTATTTGGTACAACTATTCCATAAACACCTAAGTGTAACTATAGTTACCGAATTTATAACCATCATACTCATCTTTAGCATTACTTGGTACAACTACTCCATCAACACCTAGGTGTAACTCTAGTTTCCGATTTTATAACCACCATACTCATCTTTAGCCTTATTTGGAACAATTACTCCATGAACACTTAGGTTTAACTCTGGTTAACGAACTTTATAACCACCATATTCATCTTTAGCCTTACTTGGTACAACTACTCCATAAACACCTAGGTGTAACTCTAGTTACCGAATTTGTAACCACCATACTCATCCTTAGCCTTACTTGGAACAATTACTCCATGAACACTTAGTTTTAACTCCGGTTACCGAATTTGTAAACCCCATACTCATCTTTAGCGTTATTTGGTACAACTACTTCATCAACACCTAGGTGAAACTCTAGTTACCGATTTTGTAACCACTATACTCATCTGTAACGTTATTTGGTACAACAACTAACGAATACCTAGGTATAACTCTAGTTACCGAATTTATATCCACCATATTCATCTTTAGCCTTACTTGGTACAACTACTCCACGAATACCTAGGTGTAACATTAATTACAGAATTTGTAACCACCATACTCATCTGTAGCGTTATTGGGT
>NW_013791700.1:0-604 GCF_000517525.1 Limulus polyphemus
CAAAACAAACAAACAATAGTAATGTTATCATAATATTAAAGTACGTTTCATTTATTGAATAACTTTCTTTGTTTTCGAGTGGTGAATATGTAAAAAATTCTGTATTTTTAGTAGCTTTTTTTGGTTTTTGAAATTTCATAACTCTTTTTTTTCTCGTTTGGTATTTTTGGCTCAGGAAGAATTTTAATTTGTGACAGAATTCCTTAGGCAAACGTCCAATGAGAAAAGCGAGTCACCAAAGCCATGAAAAATGATTTAATTTATAAGTATAAAAACGGATATCAAATGTTACTGTGTCGAAGAAAAAAAACCTGCAAAGTAATGCAAAGTTCTATAGAAACTCGAAATAAAAAGGAGAATTTTGGGTAGTTTAGTAGCAAGAACGGTAAAAGACCGATTGACTTGGTTTATCGAAATATACATAGCTTAATAAATTATGCTTGGGGTTTATTTCAATGTATGATTGTGTCAAATTAAATTATAATATTTACAATGGTAAGAAACGTTTTATTATATCTGTTTGTTATGTCATACATTTAAAACAATAAATCACACGGATAATCTACATTCTACACATATAATACTATATATATATATATATATA
>NW_013791701.1:0-602 GCF_000517525.1 Limulus polyphemus
CATAACGTTAGTTTTAATTTTACTATGCACCCTATTCTTGATAATATTTGTTTTTGTTCCGACTATACAACTTGCCCTGGATAATAATTTATTTCTGTTTTGACAATATAACCTTTCCTTGATAACGTTAGTTTTTATTTTACTATTCAACCTGTTCTTGATAATATTTGTTTTTGTTCCGACTATACAACTTGCACTTGATAACATTTGTTTTTGTTCCGAGTATACAACTTGCCCTTGATAACATTTGTTTTTGTTCCGACTATACAACTTGCCCTTGATAACTATTTTTTTGTTCCGACTATTCAACTTCCCTTCATAACATTTGTTTTTATTCCGACTATACAACTTGCCCTTGATAACATTTGTTTTTTGTTCCGAGTATACAACTTGCCATTAATAACATTTGTTTTTGTTCCGACTATAAAACTTGCCCTTTATAACATTTGTTTTTTTCCGACTATACAACTTGCCCTTGATAATATTTGTTTTTATTCCGACTAAACAACTTTCCCTTGCTAACATTTATTTTTGTTTTGACAATATAACCTTTCCTTGATAACGTCGAATTTTTATTTTACTATGCAACCTGTTCTTGATAA
>NW_013791702.1:0-604 GCF_000517525.1 Limulus polyphemus
GCATTCATGGAACACAGCTGATTCAAGGTTACGGTCTTGATCAGAATGCAGTTCGTATGGCATACCAAACCTGATGAAGAAATCACTAATAGTCGAAGCTACAATTGTAGCTTCCTGATTTGGTATTGCATATGCCTCAGGCCACTATGTGAAATAATCCATCACCACACAAATGTACCTGTTTCCAGCACGAGTTTGAGGCAAAGGACCAGCAATGTCAACAGCTACTCTTTCCATTGGTGCACCAACTTGATATAACTTCATTGGAACACATCCTTTATGCTTGGGTCCCGCTTTTAGCACAACATGTACTGCATGTCCTGCACCATTCTTCCACATCTTCCCTCATACCTATCCAGTAAAATCTCGGTCGTAGGTGACTCAATGTCTTCTTAACTCCGAGATGTTCTCCTGTTAAACTATCATGAGATTGACGCTGCACAACTTCACGTAACTTTCTCGGTATAACCATTTGCCAGGTCAACACTTTCCCATTTCCAGAGAAGAATACCATCTTCAAACTTCAACTGGTCCCATTGTGCCCAACAGTTCTATGTCACAGGGCTTAAGCTAGACACCTTCTCCCAAGCAGGGCGCAAAACAC
>NW_013791703.1:0-604 GCF_000517525.1 Limulus polyphemus
CTGGCCTTTGTTGTTTCCAATCGTCATTTTATCGAAGTTAACTACACACTTCCTCGGTAGTAGATAGTCCAATCCTAATATGCATTGGTCTTCAATGTCAGCCAGGTATACTTTCTGTCTGTTCTTCATGCCCATGAGCTCGATAGTTACCCACAATAGTCCCCACAACCTTGCAGAATGTCCTGTCACACCACAGAGCTTCTGTACAACTTCTCGTACTCCTTTGTTATCCAGCACCTTGATGATCACAAGGGTTTGCTGAGATGCAGAATCTATGACAAAGTTGCACCTTTGGCCATCCAGCTTCCCTGTCACGTAGATACTATGTGTGCTTGCCATTTTACACTTAGCTATTGGGACTTTCACAATGGAGGTTGGTGGGCGTCCCTTAGCACCAACCACTACTGGTTTCCCGAAGCTGACTTATTGGTGGTATTTTTCTTACACTGGCTCTTCAGATGTCCTTGCTCCCCACAGTTCCAACAGCCTTTCTGGGTAGCAGCCTTTCCTGCTGTATCATCTCCCCTGTTTTGAAGTTGCCAGCATTGAGCTCTCTTGTGCCCAGGTTTGTTACAATGCCAGAAAAGTCCCTCAAACCTCTCTG
>NW_013791704.1:0-604 GCF_000517525.1 Limulus polyphemus
GACGTATCTTCTTCCGTACTGGTCTCCGTCTCGTTAACTTCTGCTTCACGTGGGGTTCATCTGCTTCATCAGGAAATGTGCTATCATCTGTAACAGTCACATCAGTGGTAGTAACTTCATCAAGAGCTTCACCGTTTCCCTTCTCAAAACTGAGTAGAGTTTCTTCTTCGACGGTGGCTTCTTCGGGTGGCACGTCTTCAGCAGCATCATTTGTTCTGTTTTCCACTTCGTCCCAAGTGAAATGTCCTGGACCGTGATAACGCCAAAGCCTGTTGGCATGCACCACTTTTGGCTTACCTCGCCGACCACATTTTATCCGGAAAGTCACATCTGAGAGACGATCGACTATGTCGTATGGGCCTTCCCATGGAGAAGACAACTTAGAAGACTTCCCTTTGGTCTTCCTGGGATTATACAACCACACCTTGTCTCCTGGTTCAATGCTGACTTCAGTAGATCTCTTATCATAAGTTAACTTCATCGCATCAGCAGACGTTTTCAAGTTTGAACGTACTTGATGGTGAATAGCATCCATCCTTTCCGATAACACTTTCACAAACTCTGACACATTCTCAGGCAACTCTTCATAAGGTGGGCATCCCTT
>NW_013791705.1:0-604 GCF_000517525.1 Limulus polyphemus
CAGTACCGCGTGTTGGTGTATAATTTCTTTCATACCGCACTCGTGAGAAAGATGGCGACCAGGAGGAATATTAACCGAGTTTTTATCTTACTAACAAACGAATTACGTAAGCAGTTAGTATGATAATTTATCCAACCCCACTTGTTGTTTGACGAACTGGTCATACAAGGTACACAATTTACCCTCTACACAAATATCCTAACACGAGGGTTAAAGTGGGCGCTTTCCCCCGTTACATAACACGCGTAGTCTTCCAGTATGTGTGCCCTCCCAGTGGCACAGCGGTATGTCTGTGGACTTACAACGCTAAAATCCGGGTTTCGATACCCGTGGTGGGCAGAGCCCAGATAACCCATTGTGTAGCTTTGTGCTTAATTCCAAACAAACAAACAAACCACCATGTGTGTCTGTGAGAGAAAGAAATACACCATAGATATAACTACGCATCTGTTTGTGTACTTAGAGATGGCGTGATGGAGATATTAAGATGGAAAAGTGGATGAATAGATGAAGGAATAAAATGGATGTTTATACGAACAAATCATCTGATTCGTGAAGAAAACAAAACATGTACGGGTTAAGAAATAGTTGAGGAGATTAGTGG
>NW_013791706.1:0-604 GCF_000517525.1 Limulus polyphemus
CGGGGATCTAAAAATCCTATGACGAAAATTTAATGTGGCGGAAAACGGGAGTACCCCGAGAAAACCCACTTTCACTGGTAACGACCAATTCGTTATCAATGCCCGGTTAGCCAGAAAAAGTAAGTGGGGAAGGCAAAGTGAAGTCTGGTGATGGGACCGGTGGTAAAGGCGTGGGGTCCTCGGTGAGTGGGCGGAAGACACAGAAAGGTCCGTCAGGTAGGTAGAGATCGGGGGGAAATGTCAATTACTAGGGCGTTCGGTGAGTTTGATGCCGATGATGTAGAAAGTCTCTTGGGCTGGGAGGCGGGTTATTGGTATTTTCATAGGCGTCGTTGGTAACTGTGCAGACTTGCGGCTGGGTCTAGGTGCCTTTTTTCCTTCTAGTAGTGGTGGTTTGGGTTGGCATGTCTTGAGATTCAGGGGTGGGTGAGGTTTGAGTAGCTTGGTCTATTGTAATAGGATGGGCGGTACAGTACTAATTGGCGGTGGTTTTCTTTAGGGTGTTGAGAAACATGGGCTTCGGGGTAGGTTAGGAAAGGTATGGGGTGGGTGAGGTTTACGGTAAGGTTTTTCTGCCTTAAAGTGATGATAATCAAGGTAGCAA
>NW_013791707.1:0-1367 GCF_000517525.1 Limulus polyphemus
ACTGGCTCCTCATATGTCCTTGCTCTCCACAGTTCCAACAACCTTTCTGTGCAGCAGCCTTTCCTGCCGTGGCATCTTCCCTGTGTTGAAGTTTCCAGCATTGAGCTTTCTTGTGCCCAGGTTTGTTACAGTGCCAGCAAAGTCCCTCAAACCTCTCTGAAAGCTGACCTTTTCTGGCCTTGAATCCTGATGACTGTACCAACCATGGTATCTCTGTGCTGGACTTAATGTAGGATTCAAATTCAAGAGCTCTGGCCATTGCATCCTGTACAGTAGAGGGGTGTGATTGCTTTACTTGTATCTTCAGTTGGTGGACTGTCCAAGGCATCTACAAACGGATCCCTCAGCAACAATTTAAGGACATTGGATGGCGCAGTTGGGTAGGCCTTGTGTGCCATACTTTCCAAGTTCTGTGCCAGCTCTTGCAGGCTCTCCCCTTTAGAACGGACTCTCGTCCTAAACCTAACCCTGTAGACTTCGGACTGATTTTGAGTTCCATACCTGAACTCTAGAGCAGCTACGAGTGGTCTATAGGTGTGCCTGTCATCTGCTGACAACTGTCCAAGTATTTCCAGTGGTTGTCCCTTCAAGCTCGTTGCCAGATATACTGCTTTCTGCTCCTCTGTCCATCCATTCATCTCTGCCAGGTAGCTCAAATTGTGCTCTATATGCTTCCCACTGGTGCCTTCCCATCAAATTCCTGTGGCTTCCTTCGTACTAGATCACCCCTATTGCTGACATTCATATCTGGGATGTGACTTCTAACAGGACTGAAAATGTCTGCATTAGGGTTTATCTGCGGGGTCTGGAATGGCTTGCCGTTGTCTGGGGCTATTAAGTCGATGGTTAATGTATCCTCCTTGTGTAAAAGACAATTAATCACCCTTTAATGTATTTAATTCGGTGATTAGAGAAGAAAGAAAATGAATAAGAACAGAGACTACAATAGTGGATGGAGGAAAAAGAAAATAAACATGAAGAAAGCCAGAGTACACAAAAGAAAAACATTAGGCGTTTTCTAAGTAAACAAGAAGAGAGACTAAAAGAAAGAAAAAAGAGAGACTACAGCAGTGGTTGGGCAACAGCAGTGGCAAGAAAACCTGCAACAGTGGCAGCTCGAACAGCAAAATAAACCAGAGAGATTACTGCAGTTGTTGGATGAAAAAAAAAGAAACAAGAAGAACGAGAAAAGAGACAAGTTCTCTTCTTGTTTCTTTTCTTTTTCCTCCAACAACTGCTGTAATCTCTCTTCTTGTTTCTTTTGTCGTTCTTCTTGTTTTTCCCCCAACAACTGCTGTAATCTTCTCTTCTTGTTTCTTTTCTTTTTCCTCCAACAACTGCTGTAATCTCTCTTCTTGTTTCTTTTG
>NW_013791708.1:0-604 GCF_000517525.1 Limulus polyphemus
TTTTTTATTTCTCGTATTACAGCTTTTGTCTACTTACTGAATAATTTGCTGAAAAAAATACTGATCTATACATTTCAAATATATATATACTGTGATACGGGAAACGTATACTTCTTAGAAACGTCATATCACAAAATCTTTTGGGTTAGACAGTGTAGTAAACATTTCATTGATGTTACTACCAATGAAGTTACCTTCAAATCAATTACGTTTCAAAATGTATTTAATGCGAAGATAGTTTTAAAACGTGAAACTATTTGAAACAAAACTTTAAACGAAAGCATGTAAACAGCTAGTTTTGATGTGATATCGATATACTACTGCTCTGTAACAATAAGCTATTAATTTGTGTCCTGAGTTGTGATTCTATCTCTAGACGTAGTGATTTCACAGATAGGAAAGAAAGAAACATTGGCGAAAAGTTAACTACACTGATTGCCCCTAAAATGTTGAGTATTGAAGTGTTTCTAAAGAACCAACAGTAATAGTGTTACCATACATATATATTGTTGCGTCAGCGAGGTCACGTGGCTAGTATCACGCCACTTTTTTCTCGAACCTTCGTGAATTGTCGGGAGATTACTAGATTGGGGGTAGGCTGGTA
>NW_013791709.1:0-604 GCF_000517525.1 Limulus polyphemus
GTGTGTAATGGATAATAGAGGCGTTATCGTTATAGAAATGTTATAACACCTATGGTGAGTTATTTTATAAAAGAGACTCCTTTTTATAATGCTTATCTATAGTGCATCTTTTCTGAATTAGAATATCAAAAATTATATTCGGAAAAATTTTGTCAAAAATACCAAGGCTGTAGCCTTTGAAATTGTAAAAGAATAAATTTTTTGAAACGAACAAATTATGGTGTATTTTAATGAAAAACAGAATATAAAAGCCCCTGAAGTAATATATTTGTATAAAAAACGAACGGTGAAACGTGAACTGGTTAAGAAAAATGTGTGAAATAGTGGGTAGACGATATCGTTAAAATAGGTATTAAAACAACAGTCGCACAACAATTTATAAAATAAACCTATTATCGGAAAGTTTAAATTCAATACAATATTTCTATAGGAATGCATTAATAATTATGATCAGCGAAATGTTGACAAAAATGTAAAGGCTTTAGCCTATGAAATAGTTAAAGAAAGGTTTTTCTTTCAAAGTGAAAATTATAGTATATTTCAATGGAAAACACTCTTTTGAAGCTTCTAAATGGCTTTAATTGTATGAAATCTGACAGAGTGA
>NW_013791710.1:0-604 GCF_000517525.1 Limulus polyphemus
AACTTATACGGAAAATTAACAAATAAACAGAGACGTAACAGTGCATTAGTTGGTGTAAGACATGATTTACAATCAGCCAATACAATTACAAACCACTATATTAGGCCTATAATGTTTACTAGATCTAGATCTAGACCTTGCCTGTTGCATATATTGCCAATCTTGCACACCAGTTAATATGTTACACCAATCTCGTATTTTCTTTTTGTTGAACATACACTTACTTGTACGTTGTACTCTACGACTTGTATTTGATTTACAGATGAATCATGGAATATTGTAATTTACTTCTGTACGTCAATTCGGTCTCACTGTATTTCAGTGGGCGGCTTTTAAAAGTTAAAACTGCAAGCGTAATACACACAAATAACGTAACACTGTGTGGTATTGACTTAACCTAGGGCAGTTGCGCTATATCCTAGGGGAGAGCATAATTATTAATTAATAGGCATTATAGGCCAGAGGAAATTTTGCGCCCCTTCACACCTGCGCCCGGGGGCGACTGCCTCCCTTGCTCCCCTCTTGCTACGTCACTGGACCCAAAAAGAGTTCGGCGTGGATTTAAGTGAATAAAATCAAAATTGGCAGCCAAACTGGTGGCTAC
>NW_013791711.1:0-619 GCF_000517525.1 Limulus polyphemus
CCATTCTTTAACAATTCTAGCTGTATGGATTGGGGCATTATCATCTTGAAAGATGGTGTTCCCCTCCGGAAACAGTGCTTGAACCATAGGATGAACTTGGTCGGCCAAAATTCCTAAATAGTCTCGGCTGTTAATTCTTCCATGAAGGGAAATCATTGGCCCGGCGGATTTCCAATAAATAGCACCCCAGATCATCACAGAACCCCCGCCATGTTTTACGGTTGGGAGAAGGCAGTCTGGATTAAAGGCTTTTTTCGGCTGTCTCCAAACGTACACTTGGAGGTCGGAAGTAAGGTAAACGATGATTCGTCAGAGAAAATCACATTTTTCCACTGCTCGACGGACCAATTCTGGTGGTTTCTACACCACTCTAAACGCTTCGAAACATTTGTCTTTGAGAGCAGAGGTTTTCTAATTGCAGCTCTTCCGTAGAATCCAGATTTGTGCAGCTCCCGACGAACAGTTTTTGTGGAAACTGGGTTCTGTAGGTGTTCTTTGAAGTCTGCAGTGATTTTAAGAGCTGTGGTCTTGCGATCCTCTCTAACAATTCGATTTAGAGTCCGACGGTCTCTCTCAGACAACTTCAACTTTCGGCCAGACCTGTGGCTTTGCTGAGGAC
>NW_013791712.1:0-602 GCF_000517525.1 Limulus polyphemus
ATCAAAGTTGTTGCAAACACAATGACATCGTCCAGGTACACTAGGACTATCCTCCATTGTAGGCCTTCCAATACTCGTTCCATCAGCCTCTCAAATTTTGCTGGAGCATTACTGAGCCCGAATGGCATCGCTCGGTATTGCCAGTGATCTTGGCCATAACTAAATGCTGTCTTGGGTCTATCTGCTTCAGCCATTTTTACTTGATGGAAACCTGACTTTAAGTCAAGAGTTGAAAACCACCTGGCTCCACTTAGGGCATCAAGAGTATCATCAATTCTTGGCAGTGGGTATGAGTCTTTTTCGGTTATGATGTTAAGAGCCCTGAAGTCCACACAGCACCGTTGGGTCCCATCCTTCTTCTGTACTAATACGACAAAAGCTGACCAGGGACTATCTGATTTTTCAACTATCCCTTCCTTAATTAGACCGTCCATGACCTTCTCTATCTCTTGTCGCTTTGCTGGAGCTATCCTCCCTGGAGGGATCTTTATTGGATGGTGGTTGCCTGTGTTTATTCTGTGCATCCGAGGTCATGATCTCCTTTTGAAAGACGTCAGCATAATTTGCCAAAAGTTATTTTACCTGAATAGCCTGTGATGATG
>NW_013791713.1:0-604 GCF_000517525.1 Limulus polyphemus
ATGCCAATTTTTAATTCCCTAAGGAGGGAATTGTAATGAAGTTGTTATTATATATCTATTTTAATATCGACGTTTCTTTAGATTAAATTTATATTTAGAAACATACGTAGCTTATACTTTTGAATATGTATTGCGAAACTCCCGTCTATTCTCCACATTGTAGAAGATTCTCGAGAGTAAGAATCAACAATATATGTGTGTACATAAACGCTTGTGTTAGAGCCAGTATTGTTACGTAAAACTGAAATTTCTAGAAAACCACCACACGCCTATAAATATAACCAATGCGCTGTGCCAAAAGAAGAGTATCTATTATTAGTTTGCTATAGTCAGTGTGCTATAAACTTTGGAAGCTATAACTGTGATTGTTATAACGCTTACCAATCGGAAAACTTCAGATATTTGACCAGGAACATTTTTCAAAGTTCGAGCATTACAAATCGTTTAATTTCAGTGGATTCTGATCGAACATTAGTGTTTTTACGAAAATATTATATAAATTCATCGTGGAAAATTCGGCGTGTGTGGATGATGAATAACGAAGGACAAAGTTAGCTAGCTTCCCATTAAGCGAATCATACCTACATCAACTCGTAATTAACTC
>NW_013791714.1:0-351 GCF_000517525.1 Limulus polyphemus
TAAGTAAAGACTTGTGTCGTTAAAATTTCGTCTGAACGAAGTTACGGAAAAATCAATTAACAAACGGAGACGTAACACATGGTTTGAGCTGGCACACTGAGCAACCAAGGGACTATATATATAAGTAATGTGTAAATCAATCTTAATAAGGTTCTGTCTTGCATTTTTTCCCTACAATTTTCTAATATTCAAAAATAAGACTCATATTTTTCTATGACAATTTATCATTTTCATCTACTAAATCCTGTAATACTATCATTCTTGGCTTACCAGTAAATTTTTTTCATATAACTTGAGGTTAATAATTAAGTGAAGAGCCTTCCTGGCCAACAAGAGATACCAACAAAACTT
>NW_013791715.1:0-604 GCF_000517525.1 Limulus polyphemus
TTAGCGATATTTTTACGAACATACAACACTAACCTGATGTACGGTCAGCGAGCACGTGACTAGTGTAACGCCACCTATTTTCTAGAAATATCTTGTTCCTTCGTGAATGCCCTAGCATTTACTAGATATATGTTTGTCTGGTATATATATAAGACGCTCACAACGTGACGGGACAATGTGTGTAGGTAGTGAGTAATTGAACTGCAGTCAGAAAGTATTGTTGAAGTTAACGTTCGTTGTTAAAACGTTTGTTATAGAGCGACTGTTGAAAATAAGTGTATCGGTAAAGTTATATTCAGAAAGAATAAACCAGTTTTATTAAGTAAGGACTTGTGTCGCTAAAGTTTCGTCGGAACGATGTTACGGAAAAACAATTAACGACTGGAGGCGTAACAATAAGGATGACGTAGGGATGACAATACCAAAAAATACAGAAACAAGGTAGAGATGAATACGCAAAACTATACAAAAATTCCTACATAAGTAGCTACTGAATAAATGTTACAAGCTTATGGGAATTAGCCATTGTAAGTCTATATAATTAGTCAGTTAATGTGCTTTTATTCAAACCTGAATTCATGCAAATGAAAGGAATTCAACATTT
>NW_013791716.1:0-603 GCF_000517525.1 Limulus polyphemus
ACTGTGTACTATCAATAAGAACGCAAAAGATTTAACGATACTATGTACTGTCAATAAGAAGACACAAGATTTAACGATACTGTGTACTGTCCATAAGAAGACACAAGATTTAACAATACTGTGTACTGTTAATAAGAAGACACAAGATATAACGATACTGTGTACTGTCAAAAAGAAGACACAAGATTTAACGATACTGTGTACTGTCAATAAGAAGACACTAGATTTAACGATACTGTGTACTGTCCATAAGAAGACACAAGATTTAACATACTGTGTACTGTCAATAAGAAAACACAAGATTTAACAATAATGTGTCCTGTCATTAAGAAGACAGAAGATTTAACGATACTGTGTAATGTCAATAAAAAGACACAAGATTTAACAATACTGTGAACTGTCAATAAGAAGACACAAGATTTAACGATACTGTGTTCTGTCTATAAAAAGACACACGATTTATAAATACTGTGTACTGTCAATAATAAGACACAATATTCAACGATAATGTGTACTGTCAATAAGAAGACACAAGATTTAACGTTTCAGTGTACTGTCAATAATAAGACACAATATTCAACGATAATGTGTACTGTCAGTAAG
>NW_013791717.1:0-604 GCF_000517525.1 Limulus polyphemus
GAAGCGAACGAAAAAGATGTTAATCTGATGATGCCTTACCTGGAGAATATGGTGGATGGGGGAGAACTTCCCCACCCAACTGCATAATCTTGTGTTGTGTCAAACGTGCCACATGTGGACGTGCATTGTCGTGGAGAAGAAGAACACCTTTCCGATTGACGAGTGAAGGGCGTTTCTGATGAAGGGCTTGACTTAAACGTTCCAGTGGCTGACTATAGATCTCTGCATTGACAGTTCGCTGTGAATTGAGGAGTTCGAAATAAATTACTCCTTTGATGTCCCACCAAATGCAAAGCATCACTTCCTGCGGATGGATTCCAGGTTTTGGGGTTATAAGTGGTTTTTGTCTAGGACTGAGCTATTGTTTTTAGCATTTAATATTTGCATAGAGAATCCATTTTTCATCACCGGTGACAATTCTGTCCAAAAATAGTTCACGCGCATTACGCGCTAGAAGTGATGAAGCAACGTTCACACGTTGGAAACGATGGTCATCGGAGAATTCGTGAGACACCCAAATACCTTCTTTATGGAGTTTTCCCATATTCCTTAGTGTGTTGCCTTCGGTTAGACTCAACAAGCGTCTTCAGAGGATCAATATCAA
>NW_013791718.1:0-604 GCF_000517525.1 Limulus polyphemus
GTCTTCTTATTGATAGTACACAGTATTGATAAATCTTTTGTCTTGTTATTGTCAGTACACACTATCGTTAAATCTTGTGTCTTCTTAATGATAGTACACAGTACTGATAAATCTTGTGTCTTGTTATTGAAAGTACACAGTATCATTAAATCTCGTGTCTTCTTGTTGATAGTACACAGTATTGTTAAATCTCATGTCTTCTTAATGACAGTACACAGTATTGTTAAATCTTGTGTCTTCTTATTGAAAGTACACAGTATTGTTAAATTTTTATGTCTTCTTATTGACAGCATACAGTATCGTTAAATCTTGTGTCTTCTTATTGACAGTACACAGTATTGTTAAATTTTGTGTCTTCTTATTGACAGTACATAGTATTGTTAAATATTGTGTCTACTTATTGACAGTACACAGTATTGTTAAATCTGGTTTATTCTTATTGGCAGTACACAGTATCGTTAAATCTGGTGTCTTCTTATTCATAGTACACAGTATCGTTAAATCTCGTGTCTTCTTATTGATAAAACACGCTATCGTTAAATCTCGTGTTTTCTTATTGACAGTACACAGTAATGTTAAATCTTGTGTCTTCTTATTGACAGTA
>NW_013791719.1:0-604 GCF_000517525.1 Limulus polyphemus
TGTTAACGTGATGCCACGTTAACAGTGTCGAGATGTTGTTTTTAAATGATATATTTTTTCTATCCCATTTTTGTTGTTTTTTTTTATCTAAAACTTCATCAACCATATAACAAAAAGTGAGTTCCAAATCTAATGTCATGACTGGTAAAACATGACAAAATAATCGGAAATAGGTGTGGTACTGTACCACAATAAGACCGATACCAGTTTTAATTAAACCAATCCTTGCTGACTCAGTCAAAGAATTATTCTTTAACAACATGGGTTTTTATCACTGATAAAATATGGTGCCTCATATATAACCGCTAGGAATGGTGTTATAATACAGTCGTCCTGGTGGTCTCTGGTGCTCAACTGAAAACCTCGTCGATATTTAATGACAACAAATAATGCGTAGTTGTAATGATAACTTATTTTATTCTTACGAGGAACCCTTCATTTAAAGAATGTATTGAAAAAAGGCACATAATTATGGGTCCATGTTAAGCAAGTAAGCAGGTACGCCATTATTAAATACCTGTTACGTCTCCGTTTGTTAATTAACTTTCCGTAACTTCGTTCCGACGAAACTTTAGCGACACAAGTCCTTACTTAATAAAACTGG
>NW_013791720.1:0-857 GCF_000517525.1 Limulus polyphemus
CACAGTTTCACCTTTCTACTATTCGTTTTAAGGAAGTTATGGAATGTTTTGTGTTTTGTACCAGTACTTCGTTCCATTTGGACTAATCTTCTCGAATTTTTTATGAACGTTCGTTGCGTACTTGCGTATTTACATGCAAAACTCTAGCTTCATGTTATCATTCTTGCGACTTTTGTGGTCCATTTTGTTACTACTTTATTGGCTTTCTGAAAGAGTATGTGTACTGCAGTGAAGCTTTTTGATTTTGCTCTGTTATAGATTTCTTGCTATCAGAGGGCTCTAAATTGATGGATCTTAACCTTTTTTGCTATGTATATTCACTAGTTCGTTCCACAGTATCATGCGAAATTTCACCTTCCTACGATGCGTTTTAAAGGAGTTATGGCAGGTTTTGCGTTTTGTACTACTACTTCGTCCCCTTTAAAAGAATCTTCTTGAATTCTTTTATGACGGTTCGCTGTAACATTGCGCGTTTACTTACAAAATTCTGAATTTCTAGTTTTAGTTTTACGATTTTTGTGGTCGTTTTATGTTACTCTTTTTATGGCTTCTTGAAATCGTATGTGTACTGCACTGAAGCTTTTTGTTACCGATTGTTTCTCGATGAATAATAATCAATTCAGGACCCTCTGGTAACAAGAAACTGCGCAACGATAGAGTGTACCTACATAACAAATTTGGTTCATAAAAAAATTCGAGAAGATTAGTCCAAATGGAACGAAGTACTGGTACAAAACGCAAAACCTTCCATAACTTCCTTAAAACGAATAGTAGAAAGGTGAAACTCTGCATATAAACCACAAAAGTCGCAAGAATGATAACATGAAGCTAGAGTTTTGCATTAGTAACAAAATGGC
>NW_013791721.1:0-758 GCF_000517525.1 Limulus polyphemus
CTAAAGTTTCGTCGGAACGAATTTACAGGAAATCAATAAACAAACGGAGACGTAACAACTCTTTAATAGAAAAGGTGAGATACAGTTTATGTGAATTTAATATATAAATGAAGCAGTGCTTAGATAGCCACTACGTATTAAAAGTCTTTGACACTCTATGAACAGTATATATAAATGAATTAAGTAGTTATCAGCTAAAGATACGCTATATTTAAATGCTCAAACACTGTCTATGTGAACTTAACGTATAAAACTAGCAATTCTCAGAAAAAAACAACAACATTAAAATGTTGAGATACTACGTGAAGTAGATATATAAATCAAGCAGAACTTAAATATGCCTCAGCTGTACCAAAAACACTGAGACCATTTCTCTTTGAACTTGAATGATAAATCAAGCAGTACTCACATAAACATACGCTGTATGAAAATTCTGAGACCTTTTCCACGTGAATTTGAGCTAAAATGTGAGATACTATATGAAATCTAAATGTACTCAGACAAAACGACACTGAGCTAAAATGTAAGATACTATATGAAATCTAAATGTACTCAGAAAAACGACACTGAGCTTAAATGTGAGATATATTATGGAATCTAAATGTGCTCAGACAAAACTACACTGAGCTTAAATGTGAGATAGAATATGAAATCTAAATGTGCTCAGACAAAACGACACTGAGCTAAAATGTGAGATAGAATATGAAATCTAAATGTGCTCAGAAAAAACGACACTGAGCTTAAATGTGAGATAGAAT
>NW_013791723.1:0-605 GCF_000517525.1 Limulus polyphemus
ACACTTATTTTTAACAATCGCTATATCAACGAACGTCAATAATACTTCTGACTGCAGTTCAATTACTCACTATCTACACACACATTACCTTACCGTCACGTTGTCACCCTCTTTTATATACCATACTACTCTATATCTAGTAAATGCTATAGCATTCGCCAAAGTACGGGATAGTTCTAGAAAGTAGAGGGCGTGAGAATAGTCACGTGATCTCGATGACGCAACAATATCCTCCTTGTGTAAAAGACAGTAAATCATTCTTTAACGTATTTAATTCGCTTTGAAATTTACTAATGTTTTCCATTTGTACTTCTTGTTTCCTTTCTTGTTCCAGTTGCCACTGCTGTAATCTCTCTTCTTGTTTCTTTTCTCGTACTTCTTGTTTCGTTTCTTTTTCCTCCAACAACAGCTGTAATTTCTCTTCTTGTTTCTTTTCTTTTTCTCCAACAACTGCTGTAATCTGTCTTCTTGTTTCTTTTCTTTTTCCTCCAACAACTGCTGTAATTTTTCTTCTTGTTTCGTTTCTTTTTCCTCCAACAACAGCTGTAATTTCTCTTCTTGTTTCTTTTCTTTTTCTCCAACAACTGCTGTAATTTTTCTTCTTG
>NW_013791724.1:0-1141 GCF_000517525.1 Limulus polyphemus
TACCTGTACCTACTCTACTGGAGACTCATGATACAGTTTCATCTGATTCTGAATCTGATGTCAATAGAAAAGATGATAGGGATTGTTTTCAACCTGAAACCCCTGGTGAACCACAACGTTTCACACAAAGTGAATTTAATGATTTAGTGAGAGATTTGGGCCTTCCTAAGGATTCTTCAGAGTTTGGGGTCCAGAATTCGGGCTAAGAACTTACTTTCTCCAAGGACATCATTTTACTTGTACAGAAATCATGAGAAAGAGTTTATACCATACTTTTTGCAAGAAGGTTCACTGGTTTATTGCTACAATATTGCTGAATTAATACCAATGCTAGGAGCTGCAGTCTATGAACCAGGAGAGTGGCGATTGTTCATTGATTCCTCCAAAAGAAGTCTAAAAAGTGTTCTCCTTCACAATGGTAACATACATGCATCTGTTCCTATTGCTTATTCGGTTCACTTGAAGGAAGTGTACGAAAATCTTGAACTTCTTAATAATATCAAATACAAATAAAATGGTTGGCTACTTTGTGGATGAATGAGGATGCATATTCGTTTGACATCAATGTTCTTCCCTTTTCTTCAGTTTGCTTGTATTTTTATTTAAACATAATAATAGAAAATGTTCATTGTGGTAAACGAAATAATAATTTGATCTAAGTAAAAGTTTTTCTCTCGATTTGTAAAAATCCTTACGTGATAGAAAAAATAAAAAATAATTTTCGAAATCTGCGCAGCTGAATTAAGTGGTAACTCAGTCAAGTTTGGTGATAGTTTATGCTAACTAAAAACGCTATGATGACGGTCTATGGTAGTTTGATGAAAAACCATGTAACTTCATAATTACCTATGATTACAAGCACGAGTTTGATGATTCTCTAATGGTAACTAAAGTCAGTTTGATGACAGTTTATTGAAACTATAGTCAGTTTGATGACAGTTTATTGGAACTATAGTCAGTTTCATGACACTTTATTGGAACTATAGTCAGTTTGATGACAGTTTATGGGAACTATAGTCAGTTTGATGACAGTTTATGGGAACTATAGTCAGTTTGATGACAGTTTATGGGAACTATGGTCAGTTTGATGACAGTTTATGGGAACTATAGTCAGTTTGGTGACAGTTTATGGGAACTAAAA
>NW_013791725.1:0-584 GCF_000517525.1 Limulus polyphemus
TAAAGATGAATTTGGTGGTTATAAATTCGGTAACTAGAGTGCCACCTAATTGTTCATGGAGTAGTTGTACCAAGTAAGGCTAAATATGAGTAAGGTGGTTATAAATTAAATAACTAGAGTTACACCTAGGTTTTCGTGGAGTTGTTGTACCAACTAACGCTAAAGATGAGTATAGGGTTACACATTCAGTAACTAGAGTTACACCTAGGTGTTCAAAGAATAGTTGTACCAAGTAAGGCTGAAGATGAGTATGGTTGTTATACATTCGGTAACTAGAGTTACACTTAGGTGTTGATGGAGTAGTTGTACCAAGTAAGGCTAACGATGAGTATGGTGGTTATAAATTAGGTAACTAGAGTTACACCTAGGTATTCGTGGAGTTGTTGTACCAAATAACTCTAAAGACGAGTATGGTGGTTACAAATTCGGTAACTAGAGTTACACCTAGGTGTTTATGGAGTAGTTGTACCAAGTAAGGCTAAAGATGAGTATGGTGGTTATACATTCTTTAACTAGAGTTACACCTAGGTGTTCATGGAGTAGTTGTGCCAAGTAAGGCTAAAGATGAGTACGGTGGTTAAAAA
>NW_013791726.1:0-603 GCF_000517525.1 Limulus polyphemus
TTATTTCCAGTGGTTGTCCCTTCAAGCTCGTTGCCAGATATACTGCTTTCTGCTCCTCTGTCCATCCATTCATCTCTGCCAGTAGCTCAAACTGTGCTCTATATGCTTCCCACGGTGCTTTCCCATCATATTCATGTGGCTTCCTTCGCACTGGATCACTCCTATTACTAACATTCATATCTGGGATGTGACTTATAACAGGGCTGAAGATGTCTGCCTTAGGGTTTAGCTGCAAAGACTGGAAGGGGCTGTCATTGTCTGGAGCTGGTTAAGTCGATGGTTAATGTATCCTCCTTGTGTAAAATACAATAAATCGTCTTTTAAAGTATCTAATTCGCTTTTAAATTTACTAGTGTTTTTTGTTTTTACTTCTTGCCACTGTTGTTGACTTTCCTGTAGCTGCTGCTGACTTTCTTCCTGTTTCCTTTCTTGTTCCAGTTGCCATTGCTGTAATTTCTCTTCTTGTTTCTTTTCTTTTTCCTCCAACAACTGCTGTAATCTCTCTTCTTGTTTATTTTCTTTCTCCTCGTAACTGCTGTTGTCTTTCTTCTTGTTTCTTTTCTCGTTCTTCTTGTTTCTTTGCTTGTTCTTGTATTGCTGCCA
>NW_013791727.1:0-604 GCF_000517525.1 Limulus polyphemus
AAACAGATTTTATCGGTAGAACAAAGTGTTGATACCACACGTACTTCTGTGCACGTGACACTGTCAAAACTCGAATGAGGAGTCGTCAGAATAAAACCATGGTCTCTTTTCTGTTAAGTTAAAACACTTGTACTTCATATTATAACGGTGAAGGAAAACTAACCTGTCCATTTAAAGCTTGTAAAAAAACAAACTTGTTCACTATTTTTAATAAGTGATGATATTTTTATTAATCTTCCAAAAATCTGTGATACTTATTACTATAGACAAAATATCATGAACGTGTAACGTATTTATAACCAGTTGGAGTACCCCTCCCCTGTACGGAAGTTATGTAAATTTGTGATTAATGAAAGGTTATATCAGGACATGAAAAGTTGTTTCCCTTATAAGTAGGCCAGATGATTAGGGCGCTCGACTCGCAATCTGCGGGTCGCGAGTTCGAATCCCCGTCCCACCAAACATGCTCGCCCTTTCAGCCGTGGTAAAGAGTAGCCCAAGAGTTGGCGGTTGGTGGTGATGACTAGCTGCCTTCCCTCTAGTCTTACACTGCTAAATTAGGAAAGGCTAGCGCAGATAGCCCTCGTGTAGCTTTGCGCGAAAT
>NW_013791728.1:0-912 GCF_000517525.1 Limulus polyphemus
AACTTTGACTCTTCTAATTAAATGATACGATAAACCTAATAATAGTATCCCAATTTGGCACTTTGACTATTCTAATTAAATGATAAGATAAACCTAATAATAGTATCCCAATTTGGAACTTTGACTCTTCTAATTAAATGATAAGATAAACCTAATAATAGTATCCCAATTTGCCACTTTGACTTTTCTGATTAAATGATACGATAAACCTAATAATAATATCCCAATTTGGAACTTTGACTCTTCTGATTAAATGATAAGATAAACCTAATAATAGTATCCTAGTTTGCCACTTTGATTCTTCTAAAGTAAATGATACGATAAACCTAATAATAGTATCCCAGTTTGGCACTTTGACTCTTCTAATTAAATGATACGACAAACCTAATAATAGTATCCCAATTTGGCACTTTGACTTTTCTGATTAAATGATAAGATAAACCTAATAATAGTATCCTAGTTTGCCACTTTGATTCTTCTAATTAAATGATAAGATAAACCTAATAATAGTATCCCAATTTGCCACTTTGACTCTTCTGATTAAATGATACGATAAACCTAATAATAGTATCCCAGTTTGGCACTTGGACTCTTCTAATTAAATGATAAGATAAACCTAATAATAGTATCCCAATTTGGCACCTTGACTCTTCTAATTAAATGATACGATAAACCTAATAATAGTATCCCAGTTTGGCACTTTGACTCTTCTGATTAAATAATACGATAAACCCAATAATAGTATCCCAATTTGGCACTTTGATTCTTCTAATTAAATGATACGATAAACCCAATAATAGTATCCCAATTTGGCACTTTGACTCTTCTGATTAAATAATACGATAAACCTAATAATAGTATCCCAATTTGGAACTTTGACTCTTCTAATTAAATGATACGATAAACATAATA
>NW_013791729.1:0-605 GCF_000517525.1 Limulus polyphemus
CGCTTTCCTCCAATACTTAAAGCTGGGAAGGTACTGTACTCTATCAAGCCGGATAGACAACCAGAAGCGGTCAAAAACGTTTGTTTCGCTTCACCCCGTACGCGGAATTAGGTTTGGTGATTAGAGGCAAGTGATTTACAAAAGATATGTAGTAGAACGTGAATGAAGATATTGACTATTAGAAAGTTTTTTCCAAGATAACCGGAAAAGCTGCGATAGTGGGGACGAGTTTGGAAGGAGAGGAGAAGTAGATATTTGTTCTGGTTGGTGATTGGCTCGTTGAGTTCGGTGACGGATTAAAGTAAGAGCACGGTTGTTTTTTGATAAACACGGTGATGACGTCAGTCTCGGAGAGGAAGGCTACCGTAGTATTGTAGATGACGTGACCAGGGAGATGCAGAAAGAGTACGCTGTGAATGTGGCTAAATGAACATTTTGAGTATAATTTGATAGGTTCTTATCGGAAAATGATTGTTAGTCAATTAAATTATTATAAATTTGGATTATTTGAAAATTATTAACATAAAATTGATTTGGATTTAGAGTAGAATAGGAATAAGGAAAACTACAATTAGGACACTGTCCTTTTCAGGGCTGGGATCCAT
>NW_013791730.1:0-604 GCF_000517525.1 Limulus polyphemus
AAAACAAGTATCTTGTAAGAATCTATCTATATACTCTAAAACTCTGAGATTGTTTGTTTGCTTATTTTCTCAGTCAAAAAATCATTCACACTACCGTTTGCGATCTCTACGAAACTTCATCGGACCGGTTTTTCGGGTCACTTTTATGAAAATTTCTAGCATGATTAATTTTACATAACACTACCATTCGTGCTCCTTACGAAACTTCTTTGTTCAAATCTATTTCTCTGTCAATGTTCCTATCTTCATTAAAAGGAGTAAGATGACAAAAACAAGATCTTGAAGAATTTTCAATAATGTGCCTTGGTTATGGTAGATAATTCGAAGAAAAAATAGTGTTACTGTTTCTAATTTTTGAAAAATGAAATGGTCTTTACTTTTACTCCAGATCAACAATCAAATATCATTTCTTGAATTATGAATAACATGAATGGATTGAAATATTTAATTAAATTATCTCAAAATAAACCTTTATTTTGGTGCAAGATTTAAATTAGCTTGAATTCTTCATAACCTCTGAGTAGTGGGTGACCCAATAGGTCACGGGTTCTCTAGTTTATGTATATATACGAGGCCTGTGAGAAAAGTATCTGACCTTTAGCCG
>NW_013791731.1:0-604 GCF_000517525.1 Limulus polyphemus
GTATGAACAAAGATAGAGACACGATGTCTGTATGAACCAAGGTAAAGACACGATGTCTGTATGAATCAAGGTAAAGACACGATGTCTGTATGAACCAAATTAAAGACACGATGTCTATATGAACAAAGCAGAGACACGATGTCTATATGAACAAAGCAGAGACACGATGTCTGTATGAACAAAGCAGAGACACGATGTCTGTAGGAACCAAGTTAAAGACACGATGTCTGTAGGAACAAAGCAGAGACACGATGTCTGTATGAACAAAGGTAGAGACACGATGTCTGTAGGAACCAAAGTAAAGACACGATGTCTGTAGGAACCAAGTTAGAGACACGATGTCTGTAGGAACAAAGCAGAGACACGATGTCTGTATGAACCAAAGTAGAGACACGATGTCTGTATGAACCAAGGTAAAGACACGATGTCTGTAGGAACCAGGGTAAAGACACGATGTCTGTATGAACAAAGCAGAGCCACGATGTCTGTATGAACCAAAGTAGAGACACGATGTCTGTATGAACAAGTAGATACACAATGTTTGTATGAACAAAGCAGAGACACGATGTCTGTAGGAACCAAGTTAAAGACACGATGTCTATAT
>NW_013791732.1:0-601 GCF_000517525.1 Limulus polyphemus
GTCAAACATCTCAGTATACAAATAGGTGTGAAGAAAGACCAAGACCGGGTCAAACATCTCGGTAGACAAATAGGTGTGGAGAAAGACTAAGATCGGGTCAAACGTCTCGGTATACAAATAGGTGTGACGAAAGATCAAGACCGGGTCAAACATCTCGGTATACAAATAGGTGTGGAGAAAGACCAAGACCGGGTCAAACATCTCTATATACAAATAGGTGTGGAGAAAGTTCAATACTGGGTCAAATACCTCGGTATACAAATAGGTGTGGAGAAAGATCAAGACTGGGTCAAGTACCTCGTTATACAAATAGGTGTGAAGAAAGACCAAGACCGGGCCAAACATCTCTATATACAAATAGGTGTGGAGAACGATCAAGACTGGGTCAAACATCTCTGTATACAAATAGGTGTGGAGAAAGATCAAGACTGGGTCAAGTAACTCGTTATACAAATAGGTGTGGAGAAAGACCAAGACTGGGTCAAACATCTCTGTATACAAATAGGTGTGGAGAAAGATCAAGACTGGGTCAAGTACCTCGTTATACAAATAGGTGTGGAGAAAGATCAAGACTGGGTCAAACATCTCTGTATACAAATAG
>NW_013791733.1:0-815 GCF_000517525.1 Limulus polyphemus
TAAACTGTACTTATAGGGGTGTAATTATCAACAGTTTATCTTAAGATAATCACACCCCTATAAGTACAGTTTATCTTAAGATAATCACACCCCTATAAGTACAGTTTATCTTAAGATAATCACACCCCTATAAGTACAGTTTATCCTATGATAATCACACCCCTATAAGTACAGTTTATTTTAAGATAATTACACCCCTATAAGTACAGCTTATCTTAACTTGCAGTATAGTGTTTGGTATCAAAACATATTTCATTAGCCTAAAAAGCTGGTGATTTCTACATAAAACGATATTTCTGTACTCATTAGCTGATGAGAACCCACTGGATTCACACAATATAAGAGCTGAAAAAAGTTTTAAAACGAAGAACTGTGTGTTGTTACCACATTTTGAAAAACGACACGTTTCTTTGAAAGCAACTGTCACCAGCCCCGTTATTACCATAGTTACCAATCTTTTTACGCATCCTGCAAGTGGTTATCATACATAAACTGTAACAAAGTTTCCCACTAGCTGTAGGCGTGAAATCCTAGCACACAAACTATCAAAGTGGCGTAGTATAAGAGTTGACTAGAAATTATGATATTATCTATATTCTTGCGATTTAAATTTTAATACGTAAAATATAAATAAAGTGTGGAGTTACAAGGAAATGAATTGTTGAAGTGTTCTAACACTACTATTAGATCGATATGGATTGTTGAAGTGTTCTAACACTATTAGATCGAAGTGGATTGTTGAAGTGTTCTAACACTATTAGATCGAAGTGGATTGTTGAAGTGTTCTAACACTATTATTAGATCGAAGTGGATTG
>NW_013791734.1:0-604 GCF_000517525.1 Limulus polyphemus
AATACTAGATATGATAGAGTTTTCTACTAATCCCATACAGGCCGTTTTAGAACTTTGTAAGGTCAATGCTAGATATTATAGAGTTTTCTACTAATCCCATACAGGCCATTTGAGAACTTTGTAAGGTCAATACTAGATATGATAGAGTTTTCTACTAATCCCATACAGTCCATTTGAGAACTTTTGTAAGGTCAATACTAGATATGATAGTTTCCACTAATCCCATACAGTCCGTTTGAGAATAGAAATATAAATTCACTTTGAAACAGAAAGTAAAATTCATTAGGAATGCATTCACTTCACTGGGTGATATTGCAAATGGCAGAAGTGACTGTTGTGATTTTATTGGCTGATAGGTGACACTGAGTGATCTTTATTGGCTACAAGAAAAATAAGATATTCCAAATGTTAACTAACACATGATATTTAATTAGACACAATGATTTTCAGAGGTGTGATGGAGAGAGAGAGAGAAAGGATTAGTTTATTTAGAAAATCATAACCTGTTGTTTTATTGTTTGTTTTAGTAATTCCCAGCTGTTGTAGTATATAGAGAGAAAGAATTAGTTTATTTAGAAATTCATAACCTGTTGTTTTATTGTTT
>NW_013791735.1:0-603 GCF_000517525.1 Limulus polyphemus
GGTAGTGGAATGATTAAAACTGCTGATAATAAAAAAATCTTTCTTTAAAATGTATCTACAGTGAATTTATTCATGCAAAATTTTAATAGTAATTATATCAGTTAACAAATAATGGTGTGATTAAAGCTCAATCCAAGCATACTCGAACCTTCTATTTAAATTTAATGAATTTGTTCATGTGAAGCAAAACGTACTTACAGTCGGAAACAGCCTGCGTATACTTGTCTAAAACTTTTCAACATTGCTTAGGAAACCGAAATAAATTTAACATTTACATTTTTAATAACTCGTATATAATTTTAAAAGTTGTGCTTGAATAGTGTTATGTACGTAAACGTTACCACCTTAACACAAAGTTTCTTTGTACAGTTTAATATTGTTTATTATTAGTTTATACGAAACTATGTAAATTATACACTAGAGTTATGTATTGTTACGTATCTGCTTGTTTGTTAATTTCCGGTAGAAATTCTTTCCGAGGAACTTCATCGACAAAAGTTCTTTCTTGATGAAAACTAGTTTATTCTTTCTCCATACAACTTTTTAGTACACGGTAATTTCACAATCACTACGTTTCTAAACTTAACAACCTTTATAACACGC
>NW_013791736.1:0-942 GCF_000517525.1 Limulus polyphemus
CGTCCAATAGTTGTGTACCATCAAAGCCTGTCCTCATCGCAGGGACGTGTGACGTCCAATAGTTGTGTACCAACTTTTCCATGTGGTAGTCTAATTTTTATGTCTTTATTTCCTGAGTTTGGTGTCGAACCAAGGACCGTTCGCACAACAAGCGAGTATTCTACTAACTGGGCTAGAGAGTTAATCCGTTAACGCTTCGTAGTAAAACTCAAATTACTACACAAAGACGTAATTTTTTTACAGTATTTTATTGTTCCCTTAAGATACCAGTTTTTCTTACATCTTATTTGCCATAAGTTTGGTACGTTTTCCATTTACCAGACATTATAACCACAGCAGTATATTTTTCCTTACAGTTCATACTTTTATTTATTGAAACTGTAAATGAAACCAGTTTTATCAGTAACTATAAGATATATCAATCTGTATTATATTTGTCTACTTCTAAATCAAATTCTAGTCTTTATCCTACACGTTAACGTGCGCGTAAGCTAAACATTTCTTGTTCAGGTTCATTTTTGTTGTTATTTTTATTTGGAGAACGACATCAACTCTACAAAGTATACATATGCATATGGTGGGTTGTTTAACACGTTATAGATGGCGTACGAATAATAACACCATCAAGTTGGGCTCGTGTCGGATTCCCGAGCAACAACACAAGTTCTTAGTATCGACACGGAGTGGCAATCTCTACTGAAGTATTACAGATACAACCGCACAGCAGTGAGTAAAAGAACGTTACGAGTGATAAGTTCACTGAGCAGTATAAGCACGAGGGGTGTCTGTCTGTCAAGTGTTTGTCCGAAATGCTCGTGATTTCAGGAGTTGGGAATGTGTTTATTTTATTGGATGCCTCTAGAACATACTTATATGGTAAATATTCTATAAAATATTGTTGTAAAGTGCCTCTTATATTAGATGCCTCTAGAACAAACTTAT
>NW_013791737.1:0-604 GCF_000517525.1 Limulus polyphemus
CCTTTCTGGATTAACTGTTAGTATTTTCTAACTTGAAGTGGTGATTATCATGTTATCTGAAGTTTAGGTATTATTAGAAGCTGTTTCATAACTGCCTTCAGTATGTTAAATCAAATGACTGGAGATTTGGATTGTATAGGCTGTTACTGTTCAGAATAATCACATTTATAGAAATAAATGGTCAGTTAGAAAGTATCTTAATGTTTCATTTATATAAACAAATACTGTTCTCCTATTTATTTTGAAACAAATGTTTCTTTAATATTTTAAAAGCACTTTGTTGCCATTTTGTCATCTTACACATTAATTTAAAAGTACAAATAACATGTGTTTTGTCAGGTAGTATGCACATTTGCCTAACAAGTTCACTCAATGGGCCATTGTACTCATGCTAACATGGATGATCACCTCTTCCAGTCCTCAGTCATAGGACCACAAGCAACATAGATGGGTTTAATGTCTATTCTTACCCCACTCAACACCTTATTCATTTGAAAGTTTTCTTCAATTACAAGTTCAGTTGGACCCAGCCTTCTCCTCCGGAACATGGAGCAAACAGTTACAATGACCCTCACATTACATTCTCTAACAGCTCAATAGGTTC
>NW_013791738.1:0-1529 GCF_000517525.1 Limulus polyphemus
GATTCTCATCGGAAATTGGTATTTTAACGAAAACATTACACAACATCGCGATGGAAAACTCTACGTGTGTGGCTGGTAAATAACGAAGGATAAAGTTAGCTAGTTCACTGTGAAGTGAATTATACCTACGTCAACTCGTAATCAACTCGCTCATCTTGAACCCTCGATAAGATATCAAACAAGTTCCAGACTAGAAAGAAAACTTTATATTGCTTGTAATAACTATTTGTAATAACTGTTATTGTAAATTGTATTGTTGTGTGTATATTAAAAAATATTTGTGTTAAAAAGAAAACTGTATGTATCAATCTTGTTGGTGAATATTATAAACTGA
The DNA here is from genome assembly GCF_000517525.1 of Limulus polyphemus. Classification (NCBI taxonomy): domain Eukaryota; kingdom Metazoa; phylum Arthropoda; class Merostomata; order Xiphosura; family Limulidae; genus Limulus; species Limulus polyphemus. The sequence goes on from NW_013791738.1 coordinate 335, forward strand.
CTATATATCGGCTTTTACTTAACTGCTAAATTTAAAGTATCATTTAACTAAATTTCAGGCTATTTGAAATTCTAATACGTAGTAGTACCTACTATGGTCAAATTAAATTCAGTTATTGAATATCAAATCAGCTTAATGTAGCATTAATTCAGTTATAGGTTTCTTTTCGTACTCACAATATAGTTTACTCATTGTTGAAACGCCAAACGTACCCAAGTTATAATGTGAATTGTCACCAGTACCTTACACCATTAATTACAACTAAAGTTGATATGGGGTTCTATTCTTGCAGGTAACTCATTGTGTAAAAAAAAAATGAAAATGACATATTTGCTACATAACTTGTCGTTTCAAAGAAGTAGTTAATACTGGATCTGACACTAAATATACTTTTTATTCACACCTAAGGATATAATCTAGAAAAGTGTATGAAATGTTTATCCATTTCTATATATTAAAACCCGAGTTGTGTTTATCTCTCAATAGATGGAAGCAGTTGTTTAACTTAAGATGATAAGTCGAATTAGAATGTAGTCCATTATTGTCACGCAGCTAACATACTTTTTAGATCATATTAGAATTATGTAGAAAACTCAAACTAATAGTTTGACCAAATTAACGTTATCAATTCTCAAGCTTACTGTGGCGAAAGTAATGTAAATCCAAAAAATTAAAAAAACAATCCAATAATTTACGTGTTTAATTTGAACAAGATGATAGATAAAAAATATAGTGTGTAGTTAAGATAGGATGTTAAAAATGTTACAAATTCTATATATGTGTGTGTACACATGTTTACGTATTTTATTTTCTTTATTTAGATTAATGATAATATTTTGTTGACAAACTGAACCCCCTACGTCAATTGTGTAATATACTGACGTTATATTATCTCTATAAAAATTTAGCATTTTATTATTTGTCTATCTGATATCAAACATTTCATAATTCATTACGCGTAGAGCAAAGGAAGTAAAAATCTTACTGCAATCTAATCTTCATAATACATATAAATTGAATTATTCGTAAAACATATGAATGTTTTAATATTAGCTACATTTGAGGTTGAAAGTATACATTTAAAGGACATAACAAATTTAAAAAGTATTTTTATAAATACTAATTAAAACATTCACCCACTCACATAAATCCATTATTCATGAACTGTTTGAAATTAACTACAAGGAAGAACAGT
>NW_013791739.1:0-604 GCF_000517525.1 Limulus polyphemus
TTGTCAATTAGATTAAAAAATTTATCAATACCGTGTCCTGTCAATAAGAAGATAGAGGATTTATCAATACTGTGTACTGTCAATAAGAAGACACATAATTTAATAATACTGTGTCCTGTCAATAAGAAGATAAAGGATTTATCAATACTGTATACTGTCAGTAAAAAGACACAAGATTTAACAATATTGAGTCCTGTCAATAAGAAGATACAGAATTTATCTATACTGTGTACTGTCAATAAGAAGACACAAGATTTAACGATACTGTGTACTGTCAATAAGAAGACAGAAGATTTAGCGATACTGTGTACTATCATAACAAGTCATAAGATTTAATGATACTGTGTCCTGTCAATAAGAAGATACAGGATTTATCAATACTGTGTACTGTCAATAAGAAGACACATAATTTAATAATACTGTGTCCTGTCAATAAGAAGATAAAGGATTTATCAATACTGTGTACTGTCATAAGGAAGACACAAGATTTAACAATATTGAGTCCTGTCATTAAGAAGATACAGGATTTATCAATACTGTGTACTGTCAATAAGAAGACACAGGATTTAACGATACTGTGTACTGTCAATAAGAAGATACAGGA
>NW_013791740.1:0-1098 GCF_000517525.1 Limulus polyphemus
TCATCTTTTGCCTTACTTGGTTGTTCATGGAGTAGTTGTACCAAGTAAGACTAAAGATGAGTATGGTGGTTATATATTCTGCAACTAGAGTTACACCTAGGTGTTCATTGAGTAGTTGTACCAAGTAAGGCTAAAGTTGAGTATGGTGGTTATAAATTCGGTAACTTGAGTTACAAATAGGTCTTCGTGGAGCTGTTCTCCCAAATAACGCTAAAGATGAGTATGGTGGTTAAGAACTCGATAACTAGAGTTAAACCTAAGTGTTCATGGACTTGTTGTACCAAGTAAGGCTAAAGATGAGTATGGTGGTTTTAAATTCTATAACTTGAGTTACACCTAGATGTTCATGGAGTAGTTGTATGAGTAAGGTGGTTTTATATTCAATAACTAGAGTTACACCTACGGGTTCATGGAGCAGTTGTTCCAAGTAAGGCTAAAGATGAATTTAGTGGTTATAAATTCGGTAACTAGAGTGACACCTAAGTGTTCATGGAGTAGTTGTACCAAGTAAGGCTAAAGATGAGTAAGGTGATTATAAATTCAATAACTAGAGTTACACCTAGGTATTCGTGGAGTTGTTGTACCAAATGACGCTAAAGATGAGTATGGGGTTACACATTCAGTAACTAGAGTTACACATAGGTGTTCATGGAGTAGTTGTTCAATGTAAGGCTAAAGATGAGTATGATGATTATAAATTCGGTAGCTAGAGTTACACATAGGTGTTCATGAAGCAGTTGTACCAAGTAAGGCTAAAGATGAGTATGGTGGTTATAAATTCGGTAACTAGAGTTACACCTAAGTGTTCATAGAGTAGTAGTACCAAGTAAGGCTAAAGATAAATTTGGTGGTTTTAAATTCGGTAACTAGAGTGACACCTAAGTGTTCATGGAGTAGTTGTACCAAGTAAGGCTAAAAATGAGAATGGTGGTTATAAAATATGTAACTAGAGTTACACCTAAGAAGTAAGGCTAAAGAGTTACACATAGGTGTTCATGGAGTAGTTGTACCAAGTAACTAGTTACTGAATTTATAACCAACAAAAGACGAGTAAGTTGTACCAAGTAAGGCTGGCTCCATGAACCCCTAGGTGTAACT
>NW_013791741.1:0-602 GCF_000517525.1 Limulus polyphemus
AAAGTTAAAATGACGCAGACCAAGTGCACTAATGTCACCATATCAAATAATATAAAACTGACCTTATATTATTATACAATATATATGTATTAGATTATTGCTATTTAGAAATAAGTTCATGAACTTATTTTTCTTAAAGCATAGAACTGTAAATAAAGAAGTAAAACAAACAATTATCTCTTCTAGTTATGACCTTTGTACTTGGTTGCTACTTGATGTAGGTTGCTAAGCATTTTAAAATTTTGCACATGGAGGATATGAAACAAAATAATTTGTTTTTTAGGTTCTACATATACAGTTGAATAACCAAAAAATCATAAATTGTTATATCATTACCATAAAATTCCACTATAATTTATCAGGCTTAGTAACTAAGCTGCATTTCAGTCTAAAAAAGTATGAAATTTCGAACAGGCTAAAGACACACCCTACCTCCTTGAAATCTTGGAAAGAATGAGATGGCTTTCTAAGAATTTAAAATGGCTGAGAAAGTCACTAGGGAGAAATTCTGAGCTTTCAATTGGTTATTCATGTCATATAGAAGTAAGTGTATATAAGGGAGCATTTCCAAAAATGGAAAGAGGTGGGCAGGTGCAACTGTG
>NW_013791742.1:0-604 GCF_000517525.1 Limulus polyphemus
TGAGATGATTCTCACGATGCTCCAAAGGATCAACGAACTCCACGAAGCAAAAGGAAGATCTACTAGATATTAATTAAATTATAAATATATCAATTCATGTGAATATGACTGAAAATTTTCATTTTTTCTGAAAAGGTGGTGTCTATTTACTTGTGACCACGCTGTGTACATGCATGGCAACATTACCGAAAGAGGCAATCTTACCTCACTTTTCCTTATTCCTACAATTCAATTTGATGGTAGATAATGTTATTTGCCAGTTCATGCAAGACAGACCCACATGAATTTCCACCAGTGGAGGCGAGGTGCCTAGCCTGTTTGGACAATGTATACAATTCTTCTTTCCTCTTCACAACTGGATTTTTTCGGATAATTACACCAATTAATTATTATCTCCCCTACTAAGTTTATGACTTATCCCCAGTTTTCTCTCTCTATGTGAATATCCTCGCGATGGCGAGATTAATTTTTTAGTAAAATGGACTGTGCTTCCTATGTTAAACCCCTTGATATTTATAAAACATTCTGCTGTTAAATTCGATGACGAGGAACCCACTTTGAGACTAATAATGGTTGGAGACGGCTTGAATGGGTAATGAAGAAA
>NW_013791743.1:0-1061 GCF_000517525.1 Limulus polyphemus
GTGACTTTGTAGCATGTGATGTTTTTGGTTGCTGACTTCATATTTGCTGTTACGTGTGTTTACGATATACAAATAGTTCAACATTAGAATTCATTTAATGTGCTTCAACTCAACAAATAAATTCCTAGCTATGAAGAGAACACTTAGCACAAAAAAGAGTTGGTTTCGTAAATTTATTTAGTTTCGTAACAAACGTTCCTATTTTTGAATTTTTAAGTCAGTCTACTTTCTTGTTTTAAGAAAAAAATCTTATGTAGAATTTCTGTCATGTATTTCTCTCCTAGTTTACTCTCGTTTAAATATAACACTATGATTACACGTATAAATGTCACTGCATCAGTCATAGTACAGAAAACTAAAAAAATCCTGTATACAAACACTTTAAAGTAACCCTCAGGTGGCTAACTAAACTAATACACTAAAAAATTGTTCTAACAGTTGTGAACTGTATATGTTGTAACAATAACAAACACAACCACGTGCAAGGTGAATTACGTAACAGCTGTTGTATTAAAGGAATCATTATTTTCTAGTATTTCATTAATAACAGGAACCTCTGAAAGTTTATCTGTTTTTGTGTCGTTAATAGTCCTTACTTTCAGGTTTGTTGTTAAAATCTCTGCAACTGAATATAAAAAAAATAAATATTTGAACTTAAATTCAAACAGCTATAACGACAGACCTTAGAATAAAACATGGTTGTACCCGATTTCTTCATTGTTGTTTCTTACATGAATTCATGTTGAAATAGTTTAAAATATTTCCCATTCATTTGCTGCAAAAAATATAATCATCAACAAAATTTTATTATTTTCAGGTGCAACATATAAGAGGTCTCGAACTTCTATCTACCTATTTCTAGTAGTAAATAATATTTATTATTTAAAACATTAAGTTGCATACTTTCACTAATAACAAACCAGAAGTAAACATTGTAATAGGTTCTTCAAACGATAAGAAGAACGTAACTTCTAATTTATGTTTATAGCATAACACTTAAACTTTTTGTGTGAATTCAGCCTTAAAGAATTTAGAATCTCACGCTGAGATGGACACTGAAA
>NW_013791744.1:0-721 GCF_000517525.1 Limulus polyphemus
GATAAACCAAGAGCTTCTCTAAGTGCTCACTTAGAAACAACTGATATATAGCCCGTAAAATTAGAATAAAGGCCGGTACAAGTATTTTAATGGTAAACTATACATTCAAAGCTACAATCACGGTTATGGACTAAAGTGTTTTAAAATAAAAGTTTATGATCTTGTTAATAAATACTTCAAAAGTTGAGAAACATCATCTGGGTAGTTAAAGATAATGACAGTGTCATCTACACACCTCCGGGTATATAATGGTCCAAGAGAGTGTGAACAATCCACCACCAACCATTGGAGAGCCTAAAGTATCTATCAAAGAATCATCTGGCTAGTTGAAGGTAATGAGTATCATCTACACACCTCCGGGTATATAATAGTCAAAGTGACTGTTGACAATCCACCACCAACCATTGGAGAGCCTAAACTATCTATCAAAGAATCATCTGGCTAGTTGAAGGTAATGAAAGTATCATCTACACACCTCCGGGTATATAATGGTCCAAGAGACTATTGACAATCCACCACCAACCATTGGAGAGCCTAAACTATCTATCAAAGAATCAGCTGGATAGTTGAAGATAATGAAAGTGTCATCTAAACACTTCCGGATATATAATGGTCCAAGAGACTGTGAACAATCCACCACCAACCATTGGAGAGCCTAAACTATCTATCAAAGAATCATCTGGATAGTTGAAGATAATGAAAGTGTCATCTAAACACTTCC
>NW_013791745.1:0-604 GCF_000517525.1 Limulus polyphemus
ACGGGACGTATCTTCTCTTCTTCCGTACTGGTTTCCGTCTTGTTGGCTTCTGCTTCATGTGGAGTTCATCTGCTTCATCAGTAAATGTCCTATTATCGGTAACAGTCTCATCAGTGGTAGTAACTTCACCAAGAGCTTCATCGTTTCCCTTCTCAAAACTGAGTAGAGTTTCTTCTTCGACAGTGGCTTTTTCAGGTGGCACGTCTTCAGCAGCGTCATTTGTTCTGTTGTCCACTTCATCTCAGCTGAAATGTCCTGGACCGTGATAACGCCAAAGCCTGTTGGCATGCACCACTTTTGGTTTACCTCGCCGACCATATTTTATCCGGAAAGTCACGTCTGAGAGACGATCCACTATGTCATATGGGCCTTCCCATGGAGAAGACAACTTAGGAGACTTCCCTTTGGTCTTCCTGGGATTATACAACCATACCTTGTCTCCGGGTACAAAGCAGACTTCAGTAAATCTCTTATCATAAGTTAACTTCATCGAATCAGCAGACGTTTACAAGTTTGAACGCACTTGATGGTGAATATCATCCATCCTTTCCGATAACACTTTCACAAACTCTGACACATTCTCAGGCAACTCTTCATAAGGTGG
>NW_013791746.1:0-601 GCF_000517525.1 Limulus polyphemus
CCACAAACTCTGACATATTCACAGGCAACTCTTCATAAGGTGGGCATCCTTTATGCTTGGGTCCCCTTTTAGCACTACATGTACTGCATGTTCTGCACCATTCTTCCACAGCTCGCCTCATACCTATCCAGTAAATTATTTGTTGTAGGTGACTCAGTGTCTTCTTAATTCCGAGATGTCCTCCTGTTAAAGTATCATGGGATTGACGCAGCACAACTTCCCATAATTTTCTCGGTATAACCGTTTGCCAAGTCGTCAATTTCCCATCTGTAGTTTCCCATCTCCGGAGAAGAATATCATCTTCAAGCTTTAACTGGTCCCATTGTGCCCAATAGTGCTTTGTCACAGGGCTTAGACTAGACACCTTCTCCCAAGCAGGGCGCACAACACTTGCTTTTAGAAAATCAATTATAGGCTTCAAATCTTGATCTTTCTCCTGTTCTGCTTTGATATCTGTATTTGGTTGCACTTCATCATCATCAACTCTTTCAGTCGGCTTGACTTCAGCTTGTTGGCACCTAATTAGTTCAACTTATCTTTTAACAGTTACTGGAACTTGGCCTTTGTTGTTCCCAAATATCATTTAATCAAAATCAATTAC
>NW_013791747.1:0-603 GCF_000517525.1 Limulus polyphemus
TTGTAGTAAAAGACAAAAAGTCGTCCTTTAACGTATATAATTCGCTTCTAAATTTACTAATGTTTTCCATTTGTACTTCTTGCCACTGTTGTAGTCTCTCTTCTTCTTTCTTTTCTCGTTCTTCTTGTTTATTTTCTTTCTCCTCTAACAACTGCTGTAATTTCTCTTCTTGTTTACTTTCTTTCTCCTCCAACAACTGCTGTAATCTCTCTTGTTTATTTTGCTGTTCGAGCTGCCATTGCTGTAGGTTTTCTTGCCACTGCTGTAATCTTTCTTCTTGTTTCTTTTCTTTTTCCTCTAACAACTGCTGTAATCTCTCTTCTTGTTTATTTTGTTGTTCGAGCTGCCACTGTTGCAGGTTTTCTTGCAACTGCTGTTGTCTCTCTTCTTGTTTATTTTCTCGTTCTTCTTGTTTCTTTTCTTTTTCCACTAACAACTGCCGTAATTTCTCTTCTTGTTTAATTACTCAAGTCTGCTAAGCTGTAGTTTGATTTTCCGCCTCTCGTTTCCATTTTTTTTCTCTTTTTTTTTCTATCCCACTCTCTGACACCAATTTCTTACGTCTCCGTTTGTTAATTAATTTTCCGTAACTTCGTTCTGACG
>NW_013791748.1:0-604 GCF_000517525.1 Limulus polyphemus
AAGTTAACTTCATCGAATCAGCAGACGTTTTCAAGTTTGTACGCACTTGATGGTGGATATCATCCATCCTTTCCAATAACACTTCCACAAACATATTCTCAGGCAACTCTTCATAATGTGAGTGTCCCGTATGCTTGGGTCCCCTTTTAGCACTGCATGTACTGCATGTTCGGCACCATTCTTCCACATCTCGCCTCCTACCTATCCAATAAAATCTTTGTCGTAGATGACTCAATGTCTTCCTAATTCCGAGATGTCCTCCAGTTAAATTATCATGGGACTGACGCAGCACAACTTCCCGTAACTTCCCCGGTATAACTGTTTGCGAAGTCGTCACTTTCCCATCGGTAGTTTCCCATCTCCGGACAAGAATACCATCTGCAAGCTTTAACTGGTCCCATTGTGCCCAATAGTGCTTTGTCACAGGGCTTAGACTAAACACCTTCTTCCAAGCAGGGTGCACAACACTCGCTTTTAAAAAATCAATCATTGGCCTCAAATTCTGGTCCCTCTGCTGTTCTGCCCTGATATCTATATTTGGTTCCACTTCACCATCATTAATTCTTTCAGTCGGCTTGACTTCAGCTTGATGGCACCTAATTAG
>NW_013791749.1:0-863 GCF_000517525.1 Limulus polyphemus
ATGGAAAGTTGGTGGAAACATTGCACATTTACTTAAAAAATTCTAACTTTCTAGTATTAGTTTTACGATTTTTGTGGTCGTTTTTTGTTTCTCTTCTATTGGCTTCCCTGAAAGCGTATGTGTACTGCAGTGAAGCTTTTGGTTACTGATTGTTTCTAGATTTCTTGTTACCAGAGGGTCTTGAATTGATGGTTCTTTACTAAATTTGGTATGTAGGTACACTTTATCGTTACACAGTTATATGCAGAGTTTCACCCTCCAACTGTTCATTTTAATGGTGTTATGGAAGGTTTTGCGTTTTGTACAAGTACTTCGTTCAATTTGGATGGATCTTCTCAAATTTTTTTATGAAAGTTCGTTCCATACTTGCGTAATTACAAGAAAAATTCTAGCTTCGGATTATCATTTTTGCGACTTTTGTGATCCTTTTTTTACTACTTTATTGGCTTTCTGAAAGAGTATGTATACTGCAGTGAAGCTTTTTGATTCTGCTTCTTATCGATTTCCTGCTACCCCAGGTTACTGAACCGATGGATATTAACCAAATTCGGTATGTATATTAACTAGTTCGTTCTACAGTATCATGCGAAGTTTCACCTTCCTAGTATTCGTTTTAAAGGAGTTATGGGAGGGGTTTGCGTTTTGCAAAAGTACTTCATCACATTTAGACGAATCTTCTTAAAATGTTTATGGAAGGTTCGTGGGAACTTTGCACATTTACTTACAAAATTCTATCTTTCTAGTATTAGTTTAACGATTTTTGTGGTCGTTTTTTATTTCTCTTCTATTGGCTTCCCTGAAAGCGTATGTGTAATGCAGTGAAGCTTTTGGTTACTGATTGTTTCTAGATTTTTTGTTACCAG
>NW_013791750.1:0-604 GCF_000517525.1 Limulus polyphemus
TTTGTTTACTTTTACGACAAGCTTGAACAAAAAAGTGATAAAACTTTGTCAGCCTTGTTATTTGTTCGATATTTTTTTAAATACGATTTATAAATAAATAAAAATCTTAATCAAATATCTTTTATTTCAAATATTTTTTACCCCGGGCTGCACCTAGGGTTAAATTTTTCTTACATGGGGAACCCGCTCCCCGGGGTAAAAAATTATTGCCCCGGGGTGGACACTCTAGTTATTACATCATCTAAGTAATTAGTTGTCTGCTATTAGCCTAACTACTCAAGCCATTTGTGTATCTTTGAAATAATTTTTTGACAATTTTTTTTACTTTACTTTTCCTAAACATGAGCAAAAGACTTAGTGAAGATGAAAGTGAAGTTGTAAGGAAAACTCGAAAAGTTATTTCGTTAGAAGAAACAATAGAAATCATAAGAAAAAGTGAAGATGGTGTCTCGAAATCAAAAATAGGCCTAGAGCACAAACTAGGTGAGTCAACAGTAAGAGCAACTTTAGGTAAAGCTGATGAATACAAAATGAAAGGTAAAGCTGCTTCAAACTTATCATGTGTGCATATCACTCGAAATCAAAATGTTATCATGACTGAATT
>NW_013791751.1:0-2327 GCF_000517525.1 Limulus polyphemus
TTTAGTTATTGAATTTATAACAACCATATTCATCTTTAGCGTTATTTGGTACAACAGCTCCACGAACACCTAGGTGTAACTCTAGTTACAGAATTTATAACCACCATATTCATCTTTAGCCTTACTTGGTACAACTACTCCATGAACACCTAGGTGTAACTCTAGTTACCGAATTTCTAACCACCGTACTCGTCTTTAGAGTTATTTGGTACAACAACTCCAAGAATACCTAAGTGTAACTATAGTTACCGAATTTATAACCACCATACTCATCTTTAGCGTTATTTGGTACAACCGCTCAACGAACACCTAAGTGTAACGCTATTTACCGAATTTATAACCACCATACTCATCTTTAGCGTTATTTGGTACAACCGCTCCACGAACACCTAAGTGTAACTCTATTTACCGAATTTATTACCACCATACTCATCTTTTGCCTTACTTGGTACAACTACTCCATGAACACCTAGGTGTAACTCTAGTTTCCGAATTTATAACCACCATACTCATCTTTAGTCTTACTTCGTACAACTACTCTTTGAACACTTAGTTGTCACTCTAGTTTCCGAATTTATAACCACCATACTCATCTTTAGCCTTAAGAGTGACACCTAAGTGTTCATGGAGTAGTTGTACCAAGAGTTACCGAATTTATAACCACCATACTCATCTTTAGCCTTACTTCGTACAACTGCTCCATGAATACCAAAGTGTAACTCTAGCTACCGAATTTATAATTATCATACTCATCTTTAGCCTTACTTTGAACAACTACTCCATGAACACCTATGTGTAACTCTTTTTACTGAATGTGTAACCCCATACTCATCTTTAGCGTTATTTGGTACAACTAATCCATGAACACCTAGGTGTGACTCAAATTACAGAATTTATAAACATCATACACATCTTTAGCCTTACTTGGTACAACAACTCCATCAACACGTAGGTGTAACTCCAGTTTCCGAATTTATAAACACCATACTCATATTTAGCCTTACTTGGAACAACTACTTCATGAACACCTAGGTGTAACTCTAGTTACTGAATGTGTAACCCCATACTCATCTTTAGCGTTATTTGGTACAACAACTCCACGAACACCTAGACGTTGCCCTAGTTACCGAATTTATAACCACATTACTCACCTTTAGCGTTATTTGGTACAACTAATCCATGAACACCTAGGTGTGACTCAAATTACAGAATTCATAACCAACATACACATCTTTAGCCTTACTTGGTACAACTACTCCATAAACACCAAGGTGTGACTCTAGTTACCCAATTTGTAACCACCACACTCATCTTTAGCGTTATTTGGTACAACAACTCAACGAATACCTAGGTGTAACTCTAGTTACCTAATTTGTAACCATACTCATCGTTAACCTTACATGTTACAACAACTCCATGAACACCTAGGTGTAACTCTAGTTTTGAATTTATAACCACCTTACTCATTTTTAGCCTTATTTGGTACAACTACTCCATGAACACCTAGGTGTAATTCTAGTTACAAATTTTATAACCACCATTCTCATTTTTAGCCTTACTTGGTACAACTACTGCATGAACACTTAGGTGTCACTCTAGTTACCGAATTTATAACCACCAAATTCATCTTTAGCCTTACTTGGTACAACTACTCCATCAACACCTAGGTGTAACTCTAGAAAAGATGAGTATGGTGGTTATAAATTCGGTAAAACACCTAGGTGTCACTCTAGTTACCGAATTTATAACCACCATACTCATCTTTAGTCTTACTTGGTACAACTACTCTTTGAACACCTATATGTAACTCTAGTTAGTGAATTTATAACCACCATACTCATCTTTAGCCTTAATTTGTACAACTATTCCATCAACGCCTAGGTGTAACTCTAGTTACAGAATTTATAACCACCAAACTCATCTTTAGCCTTACTTGGTACAACTACTCCATAACACTTAGGTGTCACTCTAGTTACCGAATGTATAACCACCATACTCATCTTTAGCGTTATTTGGAGTTGTTGTACCACGAACACCTAGGTGTAACTCTAGTTACTGAATTTGTAACCACCATACTTATCTGTAGCGTTATTTGGTACAAGAACTCCAGGAATACCTAGGTGTAACTCTAGGTACCGAATTTATAACCAACATACTCATCTTTAGCCTTACTTGGCACAACTACTCCATGAACACCTAGGTGTAACTCTAGTTACCAAATTTATAACCACCATACTCATCTTTTGCCTTACTTGGTACAACTACTCCATGAACACCTAGGTATAACTCTAGTTTCCGAATTTATAACCACAATACTCATCTTTAAC
>NW_013791752.1:0-603 GCF_000517525.1 Limulus polyphemus
TATAATAGCTGTCATAAACGTTCTTCCTGATGTTTATTACAGACAACAGTTGTCAAACACGTTCTTCATGGTGTCATTATTGTTTGTTACAGACAACAGCTGTCACACACGTTCTTCCTGATGTTTGTTACAGACCACAGTTGTCAAACACGTTCTTCATGGTGTCATTATTGTTTGTTACAGACAACAGCTGTCACACACGTTCTTCCTGATGTTTGTTACAGACCACAGTTGTCAAACACGTTCTTCATGGTATCATTATTACTTGCTACAGACAACAGCTGTCATAAACGTTCTTCCTGATGTTTATTACAGACAACAGTTGTCAAACATGTTCTTCTTGGTGTCATTATTGTTTGTTACATATAATAGCTATCACACATGTTCTTCTTGATGTCACTATTGTTTATCACAGAAAATAGTTGGGGTGAAAATAATCGCTACCTCAATCACGTATCTATATCTGAATATACACGTACTTGCACCCACTAGTTGTCTTCGTTTCTTTATATTGGTTTGTCACGACTTTAAAAGCTATAGTAGTTACTTTTCTACAATAAAAACAATTAATAACCAGTACTTGAGTAAAATCATCATTATTCT
>NW_013791753.1:0-1157 GCF_000517525.1 Limulus polyphemus
GCTGTATCTTAAATTCAACCCTATGATCAAGCATGAATATCTAAAGTACTCTATCACCAGATCTATACAGAATTTCCAATCTATTAGCAGTTCAAAGAAAATCCTGATGTTTAAGTTTTATGTGAAGTTGTACCCTGAAACATAGCCTTAGGGTTTAGTATGAAACACTTACTGAGCTCTGACCTGTTAGTAATTCTGAATAATAACTGTTAATATTAAACAGGAATGCTGTATACTACTACTAAACCAAAAGAAAAATACTAAATATAGTTGGAAGTACTATATTATCAATCATATTTATATACTTAGTTGCTGTTTGAAAGTAGTTTTGATTAAATGTTCCTGTTAATTTATGCCCAACACCCAACTATCCCCTCCTTTCAAACTTTCTCATCTGAAGATGTTATGTTACATATTTAAAAAAGAATATAGAGACATACCTGATTGAATGCATCACATTACTAGTCATGATATTTGTGTTCCTTGTTTCACATAGTCTTGGATTTTCTAAGAATTATGTCTTTATATCTTTTATCTACTTATTCTAAGATAATTTCATTAATTCTTTACCAGTCTTGCTCAATAACTCCCTTTCCATCACTACTTAATTAAAGTTGAATTAGATCAAATACTAAGTCTTAGGAGAAAAGTATTTAGGGGGAAAATGTTTTCCAGTTTTCTTCTGTATATTTAATTAACATGCAGGTATTGAGACATTTTTAATATTTTGAAAAATATCATTTCTAATTTTTAATTTTAATGTTAACCTTAATTTCATTTAAACTCAAAAATACAAAAAGTTAAGCTATTACAAAATATTCAAAATGCATGTTGTTCTTCTGATATGTTTAAAAACGTTTTCAAGACTTTATTATGTTTCATTCTTACACATTCTTCTTTGCTTTCATTTGTAATTTTTTATAATTACTAATGTAGTTTTCTTCCACTGACACTATGATTGCTTGACTCACTTTGGGAACAAAAAGACTACCTTACTGGTTTGCAAGTTCTTCTGAATGTTAGTAAAGTTAATTTATATAAAATAATAAATAATCAGTGTTAAAAATAAATAAATATACAATATTGTGTTATTAATCCTTACCCTGATTCTCAGTTGTGAAAGACATATTAGGTTGTCAAGAAATTAATGTTAAAGG
>NW_013791754.1:0-604 GCF_000517525.1 Limulus polyphemus
GTGCCTCCCTTCTCTTTATTTCTAATTTTGGAAATTTTGAATCGCATATTCTCTTGAGTTATTTATCGTTTATATATGTGCGTTTCTTTGATATAACCCTCTATTAATGCATTTTCCATGTCGCATTGAAAATTTTCTATACTTATTTAATTCTTCAATTGTTTATAACGCTTTCAGGTTCTTTACGCTAATTAATGTTTTAAGCATTTTTCTAGTTTTATCGTATGATAAAGCGAGATTTTATATTTATTGTTTTTAGTGATACTCACAGTTAAATCATATTTTGCATGGTTTTCGTATTATATGTATTGGTTCACGTTATTTCCACATGTTTACAGTGTGTCCTACAGCAAAGCATCGTTTTTTATAATATGCATTCGTTCTATGTGTTTTATCTCTACCTTCTCTAGCTTCTGAACAAAATTTATATAAGCTATTTAGAACAACACGAATAGTTATGGTGCTGACCTGACTATTATAAACTTCCGAAGAACGATTATAGGGTTATTTGTAGTAGAACGTTAGGAACTGCATTATCGCATTTTTTATAACTAAACTCTTGTTCTTCAATGTAGAATAGTTGAAAATTGAATAGGTATAAGGT
>NW_013791755.1:0-604 GCF_000517525.1 Limulus polyphemus
TCTGTATATAATGAGAGGATGTAGAGTGTTCTACTACAGTAGATGAAATGTAACTATAACAGCTACAGCATGCAGAGAGATAGCACTAGAAAAGTAATTTGGCTCGTTCAGTTGCAGTACCAGCTTAAAGCTGTTGTATTATAGGCTTAGTTCTTCTATGTATAAATTTTCTATATTTACTCTGTACTTCATTACCTTGTCACTAAAACTTTTATAAAATCGTCAACCTGAGGTAAAAGTGGTTGTTCCAAAACCTTATTAAATCAGTCATCTACAGCAGTGCTTTTAAACCAGGGTTTTGAAGAGTGCAAGGGTTCACATATTCTAATGTATAAATACATACCAGTCACATAATTACAATCTGACCACATCATAATTATTTATTAGTATAGCAGGTTTCATAACATAACAAGTCACTACATTGTTTTAAATTAGTGAACAACGCTAGGTACAAACAGGTGATTGAGTCATGTAAACTGTTATTATTTAAGAGAGAACACTTCTCATTATGGATTTGTGTGGGTATATTGTGTTAAATATATGTACTCTGTCTGAAATTATTGATATAGTGTTGAAGTAAACGCTGTGAAGGGTTTCCATGATT
>NW_013791756.1:0-605 GCF_000517525.1 Limulus polyphemus
GATATATATCAGATTCCCCGCGGTAAACTTTATCTAATATAAAGATATATATATATCAGATTCCCCGCGGTAGACTTTATCATCTAATATAAAGATATATATATATATCAGATTCCCCGCGGTAGACTTTATCATCTAATATAAAGATATATATCAGATTCCCCGCGGTAGACTTTATCTAATATGAAGATATATATCAGATTCCCCGCGGTAGACTTTATCATCTTATATAAATATACATACCAGATTCCCCGTGGTAAACTTTATCTAATATAAAGATATATATATATTTATCATATTCCCCGCTGTAGACTTTATCATCTAATATAAAGATGTATATCAGATTCCCCGCGGTAGACTTTATCATCCAATATAAAGATATATATATCAGATTCCCCGCGGTAGACTTTATCATCTAATATAAAGATATATATATCAGATTCCCCGCGGTAGATTTTATCATCTAATATAAAGATATATATCAGATTCTCCGCGGTAGATTTTATCATCTAATATAAAGATATATATCAGATTCCCCGCGGTAAACTTTATCTAATATGAAGATATATATCAGATTCCCCGCGGTAGACTTTATCTAATATGAA
>NW_013791757.1:0-603 GCF_000517525.1 Limulus polyphemus
ACATAACCACAAGCAAGTATCATAAAACTGAACCACCTACATTGTAGATTTGCTGAAATATCAATAAATTTATTAACTTCACCAAAGAACCCCCTATACCTAGCCGATGAACCAACAGAGAAGATCTTCCCCTGCATAAATCTTACAAAGCTTTCTTCAGGTATACCATCAAAATCCTTTAGTTGAGAGAAATTGCTTGATTTGTGGTTTTTAAATTTGGTGCTCCAAATTACAAAAAAAAATTAAAACTTCTTTAAAGCTTACTTTAAAAACTTGGTAAATTACAGTTGTTTTTGGAGCATTCTATTCTCATGACTAATACATATTTTGTGTTTTAAAATGCATATTTAAAAGATACAAGAATTCATTTTTTGTGAGATTCAATGAAGCTTAGGAAAGAATAGCTAAGACTTACCCTAAATGCAAAGGAGCATTGTATGTACATAGTACTACAAATCCTTCTTTTCTTATGTATACCTTACATTTTTCAACAAACTGTCTGAGTAGCTAATACAAATCTTGCTATATTTCATTCTAATAATAAAACTAGTGGATGAAATTGTTTGAAACTCCACAAGAACTTACATTAACCCGATGACCACC
>NW_013791758.1:0-605 GCF_000517525.1 Limulus polyphemus
AGGTGTTAATGAAGTCATAATTATGGGTGATTTTAATTTCAAGCATATATATCGAGAAATACTAGAGTCAAACCACGAGGGAGAAAAGTTTTTGGAAACTGTACAGGATGGCTTTCTTAATCAATTAATCAAGGAACCAACTAAAACAATGGTGTTTTAGTTTTATTGTTAACTTCAAATACAGAAATGATTGAGAGGGTGGAAACTGGGGAGCATCTGGGTGCAAGTAATCATTGCTGTATTAGGTTCGATATTTTGCTGCATATGGAGATAAGGAATAATGATATTTTGGTTACAAGTATCAAAAAAGCAAATTTTGAAAGGATGCAACAAGAATTATCTGTTGTAAATTGGGCAGCTGACTTATTTGGAGATACTGATCACATGTGGAAAATTTTAAAATATTCAGGGTAAACATATTCCTAATAAAAGAAAAGGGTAGCTACAAGTAAAAAACCAGGTTGGCTCGCAAAGAGTTTAGGATATAAAATTAAAGAAAAGCATCATAAATTTAAATTTAAATTGACCAGTATGACAGGAGATTTAGAAGATTATAGAAGATCAAGAAAGTTGGTGAAACAGGAAATTAGGACATTAAAAAGGAT
>NW_013791759.1:0-635 GCF_000517525.1 Limulus polyphemus
AAAAATCCTGTATCTTCTTATTGACAGGACACAGTATTGTTAAATCTTGTGTTTTCTTTTTGACAGGACACAGTATTGATAAATCCTGTATCTTCTTATTGACAGAACACAGTATTGTTAAATCTTGTGTCTTTTTATTGACAGTACACAGTATTGATAAATCCTGTATCTTCTTATTGACAGGTCAAAGTATTGTTAAATCTTGTGTCTTCTTTTTGACAGTACACAGTATCGTTAAATCTTGTGTCTTCTTATTGACAGTACACATTATTGATAGATCCTGTATCTTTTTATTGACAGGACTCAGTATTGTTAAATGTTGAGTCTTTATACTGACAGTACACTGTATCGTTAAATCTTGTGGCTTGTTATTGATAGTACACAGTATCATTAAATCTTATGACTTGTTATGATAGTACACAGTATCGTTAAATCTTGTGTCTTCTTATTGATAGTACACAGTATTGATAAATCCTTTTTCTTCTTATTGACAGGACACAGTATTGTTAAATTATGTGTCTTCTTACTGACAGTACACAAAATTGATAAATCGTGTATCTTCTTATTGACAGGACACAGTATTGATAAATCCTGTATCTTCTTATTGACAGGACACAGTATTGTTAAATCTTGTG
>NW_013791760.1:0-604 GCF_000517525.1 Limulus polyphemus
ATACTCATCTTTAGCTTTACTTGGCACAACTACTCCATCAACACCTAGGTGTAACTATAGTTACCGAATTTATAACCACCATATTCATCTTTAGCTTTACTTGGCACGACTACTCCATGAACACCTAGGTGTAACTATAGTTACCGAATTTATAACCACCACACTCATCGTTAGCGTTATTTGGTACAACAACTCCACGAACACCTAGGTGTAACTCTAGTTACCGAATTTGTAACCACAATTCTCATCTGTAGCGTTATTTGGTACAGCCACTCCACGAACATCTAGCTGTAATCTAGTTACCGAATTTGTAACCACCATACGCATCTTTAGCGTTATTTGGTACATCAACTCCACGAACACCTAGGTGTAACTCTAGTTTCCGAATTTGTAACCAACATACTCATCTTTAGCGTTATTTGGTACAACAACTCCACGAATACCTAGGTGTAACTCTAGTTACCGAATATATAACCACCATACTCTCTTTAGCGTTATTTGGTACAACAACTCCACGAATAACTACATGTAACTCTAGTTACTAAATTTATAACCACCATACTCATTTTTAGCATTACTTGGTATAACTACTCCATGAACACTT
>NW_013791761.1:0-801 GCF_000517525.1 Limulus polyphemus
GTATAAAGTGTAATTACACAAGTAGAGTTACACGTACACATTGTATAAAGTGTAATTACACAAGTAGAGTTACACGTACACATTGTATAAAGTGTAATTACACAAGTAGAGTTACACGTACACATTGTATAAAGTTTAATTACACAAGTAGAGTTACACGTACAGATTGTATAAAGTGTAATTACACAAGTAGAGCTACACGTACACATTGATCATATATTTCTTCCACATTATCAGAAAACTGATCTATAAAGACGTTATCGTCCAATATCTCGAAAACTTTTACACCGCGCACGAAATGCTCATGGATAATACAGACCGTATCAAAATCTTTAAAAGGGGTGATAATTTAACTAAAGAAGAGTAGCAGGGATGTGTTAAATGGTACTTTAAAAACAGGTTAAAAAACGTAAAGTGTCGCTTATTCATTGATTTTTTTAAATATTATCTTTATTTTTACAAAACAGGTTTTTTTTGTTTGTTTTTTAAATCTGTAACAATACTAGAAACTCAGTAGTGATGTTTGAAGGAATACTTCCATATGGATATAGCTGGCAGTAACAATACTGGAAACTCAGTACCAATGTCTGAAGGAATACTTCCATATGGATATAGTTGGCAGTAACAATACTGGAAAATTAGTAGTGATGTTTGTTTCCAGTATTGTTACTGCCACTATATCCATATGGAAGTATTCCTTGTTTCCAGTATTGTTACTACTGAGCCAAACATCACTACTGATTTCCAGTATTGTTACTGCCACTATATCCATATGGAAGTATTCCTTCCTCAGTAGTGTTG
>NW_013791762.1:0-604 GCF_000517525.1 Limulus polyphemus
AACACTGCTAAGATGGATTAGTACAGCTTAATAACACTAAGATAGGGATGAAATAAACTAAACAGCATTTTTTGTACATATAAACTCACATATAATGTTGATTGTTGCAAAGTAAAATCATATTTTTTTTAAACAGCGCAAAAGACACGATATTTTGGTTGAGTTTCATGCTGTCATCTTCATTAGTGAGAATTAAAAATCAGTTACTGACTCGTATACCTTCATAACATTCAATTCACATAAACCTACATTACACTCTTCATAAGAATGGTTACATGCGCATTGATCATGTTAGCGGACATTTTGAACATTTGTAATTTTAGGCTCATTCATCAATCACACAAATACAGCTGTATCACAAAGAAAAGTCTGTTTTCTATTCCTGGGGGTGTTGACCCACCCTGTGTATCAACAGAAGCTGTATCACAAAGAAAAGTCTGTTTTCTATTCCTGGGGGGTGTTGACCCACCCTGTGTATCGACAGAAGCTGTATCACAAAGAAAAGTCTGTTTTCTATTCCTGGGGGTGTTGACCCACCCTGTGTATCGACAGAAGCTGTATCACAAAGAAAAGTCTGTTTTCTATTCCTGGGGGTGTTGACCCA
>NW_013791763.1:0-604 GCF_000517525.1 Limulus polyphemus
GTATGTTATCATTTTAAGTAAATATTTTAGCAAATAAATGTCTCACTGAAATCTTATTCAATTTTATCTGATACTCATCCCATCGCACAGTAAGACTATTTATAATGAACTTATCACAAAGTGCTTCATCTTATTGTTATCATGTTGTGTTTAGTTATTGAAAACTTATTGGACAATAATTTTATTTACGTTGTTGTTATCACTCTAAAATTTCGTATAAATTAACAATCCAACACCAGCTATTTCGCCTTAACTTGATCATTATAAGATTATATATTGTTTTTCATTTTTGTTATCATTAAATATTTACTTGTAATAAACTCATCGCACAGTAAACCTTTTCCTGTATAACTTATCCAACAGTAAATGTTTTAACAAATAAATGTCACTGAATTAGCTTATAGTGAACCAACCACAGGGAAACTATTTCATTCACATTATTATTATAACTAGAAGATTACTTATAATTAAGTTATCGCAAAGTGCTTTACTATTATCATGGTATATTAATGCCAACTTAAGAGTAATTGTGTTACCTTATTGTTATCACGGTAGTATTTCGTACAAATGAATAATCCATCACCACATATTTTGTCTTAATTTT
>NW_013791764.1:0-706 GCF_000517525.1 Limulus polyphemus
TTCTGTTCTTCATATAATTGGCGGTACTGAGAAATTGCCTCATCAATTTTTCTGCAAATTTGACGGCTTCTATCTTCATCAGGGTCTGTTTCTAAACATTTTCCCTTAAATTCTTCAATAAACGTGAAAAGTTCTTCTAATTCCTTCTTCGTCATCTTATGCTGGCGGGTAGGTAAGATTTCTTCACATTCATCAATGTCTTTATATGCTCTCCGAGTGTCCAAATTTATAAGATCCTTATTAATTAGTTCTTCTGAATGAGCTTCTAGCAATTCTTGCACATTTTCATCGTCAGTCTCAGCGAAGCCAAGTTCTTTTCCAATATGAGAAATCTCTTTAATGACCTCTTCTGTATCTTTTGAAAAGCCTGTGGCGTCCTGTGCACAGTGTGGAAAAACTGTCTTCCAAACACCTTGCATATTTTTAACTGAAATTTCATTCTATGCTTGATGGATATTATCAATAGCATCCTTAATACTGAATTTCTTCCAAAATTGAACTAGTGTCATAGAATTCTCTCCAGATGTTGCTTGAATCGCTTGCTTAAGTCTTTCTTGCTTTAAAGGTCACGATAACTCCCTGGTCCATTGGTTGCAATAAATAGGTAGTGTTTGCGGGCAAAAATGTCACTTGGATATTTTTGCACATTGAATCGAGACCAAAGGGATGACCATGGGCATTATCTAAAATAAGCAAAGCTTTAAAG
>NW_013791765.1:0-604 GCF_000517525.1 Limulus polyphemus
AACTACGAACGAACGTTACGATAGCTAGAGAGCACTATCCTGGAACGTACTCACTATTTCCTGAACTATCCACAAATCTTACCTCTTCTACTGTAGAATACTACCTTGGAACTTTCTAACTACGAACGAACATTACGATAGCTAGAGAGCACTATCTTGGAACGTACTCACTATTTCCAGAACTATCCACAAATCTTACCTCTTCTACTACAGAATACTTCCTTGGAACTTTCAAACTATGAATGAACGTTACGATAGCTAGAGAGCATTATCCTGGAACGTACTCACTATTTCCTGAACTATCCACAAATATTACCTCTTCTACTGTGGAATACTACCTTGGAACTTTCTAACTATGAACGAACGTTACGATAGCTAGAGAGCACTATCCTGGAACGTACTCACTCTTTACTGAACTATCCACAAATCTTACATCTTCTACTGCAGAATACTACCTCGGAACTTTCTAACTATGAACGAATGTTACGATAGCTAGAGAGCACTATCCTGGAACGTACTCACTATTTCCCGAATTATCCACAAATCTTACCTCTTCTACTGCAGAATACTACCTTGGAACTTTTTAACTATGAACGAACGTTAC
>NW_013791766.1:0-521 GCF_000517525.1 Limulus polyphemus
AAATAACATTGGAAAAAATGGTTACGCGTAGATAACGGACTATATCATACGTAGTTAGAAAAAGTTATGTATTTTAACATTTTTCTTATTCTAGCAATTATAAACAGTAATTAACATGAAGAAACTGGAAACGATATAAACACTTGAAAAATGACTTAGATAGAGAAACTTTTAAAAACGACATGCAAAATGAACAAAGAGGAATTACATGGGCTTAACACACATAAATGATAGATATCTCAAGAGAACAAATGATATTCCATTGGAAATTTCCAAAAGTAAGCTTAGAACACGAAGAGATAACTAGCCTCGTTCAATTCCCCACCAAAACAATTTAATTTTACAAAATCTGAAAAGTCTGTTTGTGATTTTGTCTTTATTTGTGAGGACTATAAAAAGCTATTTGAAATAAGAAGACTTGCTATGGTGCTGACCTAACGATTTCAATCATCCGAAGATGTGTTCTTCTAATAAGTATTCGTTGTAAGTGATTATAAAAATCGATATTTTGCTTAGTAAAG
>NW_013791767.1:0-502 GCF_000517525.1 Limulus polyphemus
AGGTAACTAGAGTTACACCTTGGTATTCGTGGAGTTGTTTTACCAAATAACGCTAAAGATGAGTATGGTGGTTACAAATTCGGTAACTAGAGTTACACCTTGGTGTTTATGGAGTAGTTGTACCGAGTTAGGCTAAAGAATTGTAGGGTGGTTATAAATTCTGTAACAAGAGTCAAACCTATGTGTTCATGTAGTAGTTGTACCGAGTTAGGCTAAAGAATTGTAGGGTGGTTATAAATTCTGTAACAAGAGTCAAACCTATGTGTTCATGTAGTAGTTGTACCAAATAACGCTAAAGATGAGTATGGTGGTTATAAATTCGAAAACTAGAGCTACGCCGAGATGTTTGTGGATTTGTTGCACCAAAAAACGCTAAAGATGAGTATGGGGTTAGAAATTCAGTAACTAGAGTTACACCTAGGTGTTCATGGAAAAGTTGTTCCAAGTAAGGCTAAAGATGAGTATGGTTTTTATATATTCGGTAACTAGAGTTACACCTAGG
>NW_013791768.1:0-603 GCF_000517525.1 Limulus polyphemus
TCTGTGGGATTTAACCAACATTCTTAATGGGGTTTGAACGACGCTTCGTTCTGTGGTAAAATAGAAAATCAAATCAAATGGGACCCCCCCAATTCCATCCACAAGGTAAACTACTCCGAGGTTCCGTTCTTTTTTTATCATTTTAAGCAATGCCGTCTCTTAGACTTATATACACACAATCATATTTGTCTGAGGTTTATATACACACAATTATATTTGTCTGAGGCTTATATATACGCAATTATATTTGTCTGAGGCTTATATACACACAATCATATTTGTCTGAGGCTTATATACCCACAATTATATTTGTCTGAGGCTTATATACACACAATTATATTTGTCTGAGGCTTATATACCCACAATTATATTTGTCTGAGGCTTGTATACACACAATTATATTTGTCTGAGGGTTATATACACACAATCATGTTTGTCTGAGGGTTATATATACACAATCATATTTGTCTGAGGGTTATATACACACAATCATGTTTGTCTGAGGCTTATATACACACAATTATATTTGTCTGAGGGTTATATACACACAATTATATTTGTCTGAGGGTTATATACACACAATTATATTTGTCTGAGGGTTAT
>NW_013791769.1:0-605 GCF_000517525.1 Limulus polyphemus
AAAATCCTAACATCTAAAACGCCATGACGTTAGTTTTAAAATAAACTCCACCTTTTCCATTATTTTTAATCTAGGTTAGCGAAAGTTCAATTTTTTTCGCTTTTCACGGGACATGATATTTTTCGTTAATGCTATAATATCTCAGTTTTGATTTTTCACACGAAATAAGTTCTATCCGATATTATTCTATTAATTTTGCATCAAAAAAGCACCTTTTCCCATTTTTCAAAAAAATTCATATTTTCACAAAAAAGTCAAGGCTATAGCCCATGTTTTTCCATAAATTAAAAAAAAATTGTTTTTCCTCACATTTCAATTGAAAGATGCCCTTGATGTAAGACTTTCAAAACGGATATCCTTTCATCCAAATTCCCAATATTTATTTCATAAATTGTTATAAAAATTTCGGATAGTTTAGATTTTTTTTCTTCGGTTATATTGCAAATAAACAACAGCTTAAAAATAAAATTATTCAAACAAAATCACAACACTTAGAAAACCAGGACGTTAGTTTTAAAATAAACTCCACCTTTTCCATTGTTTTTAATCTAGGTTAGCGAAAGTTCATTTTTTTTCGCTTTTCACAGGACATAATATTTTCAAAT
>NW_013791770.1:0-1368 GCF_000517525.1 Limulus polyphemus
TCCTTATCATTTTTGGTAAATTATAATTAACGCCATCTATGAAATACCGAAGATAATTACACACTCAATTAGGTCTTCTTCAATGAAAAAGAAAAGTCAAAGTTTTAGCTATTTGATAATCCTTTTGTTGAGTTTTTTATTGACTTTATTTTACGATAGGTAAATATTAGCTGTTATTAAGAGTTCATTAAACGGCACCTATCACAACAGAGTATAGTGACTTTGACATTGATAAATCAAACTTTTCTCTTTACCACAAGGGAGGTAATGGTGAGAGACATTCTTCTGGGGCGAGGCATGCCATAGTCTTCCATAGATAATGTTTGCCTCCGACCAACTACTCCAAGATTGTTGTGCTCCGCTGGTGGAAGGTTTCTCTGTCGATCAATCAGACGTAAAGTTACTGATGTCACCTTAAAGGGAAAAAAAATGATTAGTAATCAACCCATTTTTAGGAGAACGTAGTGTTACGACAGCGGAGGTCACGTGACGCTAGTAACACGTCATGCACTTCTAGAACGTTCATGAAACCTCGAGAGGTTACTAGATTTTTTAAACTTTAAAATTCTTTCAACAGCCCAACAGGATACTGAACTTTTTATAAAAGAAACATTATGCATAAAAACTCTTCTCCCGTCCCTAAATAACACACAGTCTTCACTGGATTTAAACCTATTTTAACTATTTCACTTGTGCCTTAGTTTTCATTTTCTCGTGTTATATTTGTACATTCGAATCGTTTGTTTCTTATGTACATATTTTTGATGCAATTACAAATATTGTTTCTTTGTTTTGTACCTCTTGGTTACTGATCATGGAATTATGACGATTTCGAAACGTTTAATAAATGCTTCCTGTTATTACGTTCATGTCTTGTTTTATAATTAAGCTACTGTTACGCCTCTGTGTTCGTTAGTTAATTTTCCGTAAAAATCATTTCCGGAGAAACTTTAGCGATACAAGTCCTTTCTTAAATAAAACTGGTTTATTCTTTCTGAATACAACTTTGCAATACACTTAATTTTCACAGTCACGCTATAATTCACAACGAACGCCTCACGTGCTCGACTCAACAATATGTCTCTCTCTGCCCGCAGTTCAATTACCCATTGTTGCCGTCGCGTCTTGACCGTCTTATATGTACAAGAATACCGGAAAATTCGGATGTCCCGTTTCTGTATTGTGTTAATAGATAGCGGAGTTGGGAGAAGGTGGAGAGGGGAGGGTTGTAACCTTTCTTTCAGTTTTTATAGATAAGCCCATATGTTGGGCCTCCTATATTGGTGGAACAAAACGTCACCTTAAAGTACGAGCATGTGGTGCGGAGACTGTAGGTGTAATAGTAGACTAGATGTGAAGAACGGCCAG
>NW_013791771.1:0-701 GCF_000517525.1 Limulus polyphemus
CTTTCATGAAGTAATATCCTGATAACGACACTATAATACGGTCTGTCATGAATTAATATACTGGTAACGATACTATAATATGGTCTGTCATGAAGCAATATACTGGTTACGATACTATAATATGGTTTGTCATGAAGTAATACACTGATAACGATACTATAATATGGTCTGTCATGAAGTGTCATAACGACACTATAATACGGTCTGTCATGAATTAATATACTGGTAACGATACTATAATATGGTCTGTCATGAAGCAATATACTGGTTACGATACTCTAATATGGTTTGTCATGAAGTAATATACTGGTAACGATACTATAATATGGTCTGTCATGAAGTAAGATACTGATAACGATACTATAATATGGTCTGTCATGAAGTAATATACTGATAACGATACTATAATATGGTCTGTCATGAAGTAATATACTGGTAACGATACTATAATATGGTCTTTCATGAAGTAATATACTGATAACGACACTATAATATGGTCTGTCGTGAATTAATATACTGATAACGATACTATAATATGGTCTGTCATGAAGTAATATACTGATAACGATACTATAATATGGTATTTCATGAAGCAATATACTGGCTTTCATGAATTAATATACTGATAACGACACTATAATATGGTCTGTCATGAATTATATTATAGTATCGTTATCAGTATATTGGGTCTGTCATGAAGT
>NW_013791772.1:0-604 GCF_000517525.1 Limulus polyphemus
TTGATGTATTTTATCTTTACATTTCCAGGAAGAACTAATGATATTAAACTTGATTCTGGCTCAGACCTTAGAAACAGAACTAGAGCAGTGGATTGGGTTCAGAAACAAAGAAGTCCAGGAAGTCCAGAAACAGAAGGTAAACAGTCTCAACATGTTATTACAGTCCATTTGGTCATGTTATACCTGACAATAGTGCACCTTGACGATAGCCCTGCTGCATAGTTTCCATCTTCAAGGTGTCATGTTCAAAGCACAATATTCCTCTCATCATGCTTTCCATAATCTGTCTAATGTATATAGCTGGCAGTTTTCAAGCACCTTTTAAACAGTCTGGTCCACAGAAATCCATAAGTGTTGTATCCAGCAACTTGGCCAGTAAGTCTGCATGGAATAATTTAAAAACCTGTTTCATTCTTTAGTTGCTGAAGGTATGCATAGTTGAATAATATTCCTGGAAACATCTGTACACACTACATGTGTTTCTTTTCCAGACAGAGATCCTTCTTCATTATGTTGCCTGAGCAGCTCTTACCACTGACCTTTGTGTTTCTGGTTTGTTACAAGACATCATAAATGCTTACCGTGGCTGGGGTACGTCTTCTTC
>NW_013791773.1:0-1086 GCF_000517525.1 Limulus polyphemus
GCAAGTGTTTCGTGCCCTGCTTGGGAGAAGGTGTCTTGTCTAAGCCCTGTGACAGAGCACTATTGGGCACAATGGGACCAGTTGAGACTTGAAGATGGTATTCTTGTACGGACATGGGTAACTACAAATGGGAAAGTGACGACTTAGCAAACAGTTATACCGAGGAAGTTATGGGAAGTTGTGCTGCGTCAATCCCATGATAGTTTAACAGCAGGAAATCTCAGAATTAAGAAAGCATTGAGTCACCTACGATTTTATGGGACGTATCTTCTTCCGTACTGGTCTCCGTCTCGTTGGCTTCTGCTTCATGTGGGATTCATCTGCTTGGTCAGTAAATGTCCTATCATTGGTAACAGTCACATCAGTGGTAGTAACTTCACGAAGAGCTTCACCGTTTCCCTTCTCAAAACTGAGTAAAGTTTCTTCTTCGACGGTGGCTTTTTCAGGTGGCACATCTTCAGCAGCATCATTTATTCTGTTGTGTAGAAGTTTCCAGCATTGATCTCTCTTGTGCCCAGGTTTGTTACAGTGCCAGCAAAGTCCCTCAAACTTCTCTGAAAGCTGACCTTTTCTGGCCTTGAATCTAGATGACTGTACCAACCTCCACCCCTCTACCATGCAGGATGCAATGGCCAGAGCTCTCGAATTTGAATCCTACGTTAGGTCCAGCACAGAGGTACTTGCTTGCTTCACTTGTATCTTAAGTTGTGGACTGTCCAAGGCATCTACGAACTGATCCCTCAGCAACAACTTGAGGAGATCGGGTGGTGCAGTTGGATAGGCCTTGTGTGCCATGCTCTCCAAGTCCTGTGCCAACTCTTGCAGGCTCTCCCCTTTAGCACGGACTCTCGTCCTGAACCTGGCCCTGTAGACTTCTGACTGGTTTTGGGTTCCATACCTAAGTTCTGGAGCCGACACCAAGTGTTCTATAGTTGTGTCTGTCGGCTGCTGTCAACTGTCCAAGTATTTCCAGTGGTTGTCCCTTCAAGCTTGTTGCCAGATATACAGCTTTCTGTTCCTCTGTCCATCCATTCATCTCTGCCAGTAGCTCGAATTGTGCTCTATATGCGTCCCACGGTGCCTTCC
>NW_013791774.1:0-1170 GCF_000517525.1 Limulus polyphemus
GCTTATACATATTAAACATACTGTAGAATTATTAAACACAAAATACCACAGCTTATACATATTAAACATACTGTAGAATTATTAAACACAAAATACCAGAGCTTATACATATTAATTATACTGTAGAATTATTAAACACAAAATACCACTGCTTATACATATTAAACATACTGTAGAATTATTAAACACAAAACACCATAGCTAAAATATATTAAACATACTGTAGAATTATTAAACACAAAATACCACTGCTTATACATATTAAACATACTGTAGAATTATTGAACACAAAATACCACTGCTTAAACATATTAAACATACTGTAGAATCATTAAACACAAAATACCAAAGCTTATACATATTAAACATACTGTAGAATTATTGAACACAAAATACCACTGCTTATACATATTAAACATACTGTAGAATAATTAAATACAAAATACCACTGCTTATACATATTAAACATACTGTAGAATTATTAAACACAAAATACCACAGTTTATACATATTAAACATACTGTACAATTATTAAACACAAAATACCAGAGCTTATACATATTAAACATACTGTAGAAGTATTGAACTTAAAATACCACAGATTATACATATTAAACATACTGTAGAATTATTAAACACAAAAGTTTAATATGTATAAACAGTGGTATTTTGTGTTTAATAATTCTGCAGTATGTTTATTATGTATAAGCTGTGGTATTTTGTTTTTAGTAATTCTACAGTATGTTTAATATTTATAAGCAGTGGTATTTTGTATTTAATATGTATAAGCTGTGGTATTTTGTGTTTAATAATTCTACAGTATGTTTAATATGTATAAGCAGTGGTATTTTGTGTTTAATATGTATAAGCAGTGGTATTTTGTGTTTAATAATTCCACAGTATGTTTAATATATATAAGCTTTGGTGTTTTGTGTTTAGTAAATCTATTTAATAATTCTACAGTATAATAATTCTGCAGTATGTTTATTATGTATAAGCTGTGGTATTTTGTGAAACACAAAATACCACTAAGCTGTGGTATTTTGTGTTTAATAATTCCACAGTATGTTTAATATATATAAGCTTTGGTGTTTTGTGTTTAATAATTCTACAGTATGTTTAATATGTATAAGCATACATATTAAACATACTGTAGAATTATTAAACACA
>NW_013791775.1:0-604 GCF_000517525.1 Limulus polyphemus
AGTCTGTTATAACAGTCGACCAAATATAGTTGAAAACTGACAAAAACAACCCATATCAATGTCAACAAAATCTAGTGGAAGGAAAACTAAAAGACCTTTATAACAGTCGACAAAATATAGTTTAAGAAGGATTAAAAATACCATTATGAAAGTCATTAAAATATAGTTTAAGAAAGACTAAAAATACCGCTATCAAAGTTTAAAATATCTAGTCTAAGAAGTCCTAAAAAGACTGTTATGAAAGTCGACCAATTCGAGTGGAAGAAACCTAAAAACACGTTTTCAAAGTCAAGAAAATCCAGTGGAAAACGGACTAAAACGACCCTTATCAATGTCAACAAAATATGGAGGAAGGAAGACTAAAAGACCGTTATAACAGTCGACAAAATATAGTGGAAAACTAAGGAAAACGACCAATATCAATGTCAACAAAATCTAGTGGAAGGAAGACTAAAAGACCGTTATAACAGTCGACAAAATATTGTTTAAGAAGGATTAAAAATACCATTAAGAAAGTCATTAAAATATAGTTTAAGAAAGACTAAAAATACCGCTATCAAAGTCGAAAATATCAAGTCTAAGAAGGCCAAAAAAGACTGTTATG
>NW_013791776.1:0-604 GCF_000517525.1 Limulus polyphemus
ACAGTTATCCAAGTCAACAAAATCGAGTGAAAGAAAGACTATAAAGACCTTTATGAATGTCAAAAATCTAGTATAATAAGGACTAAAAAGACCATTATGAATGTCAAAAAATCTAGTGTAAGAATTATTAAAATGATCGTTATCAAAGTTAACAAAATCTAGTGGAAGAAGGACTAAAAAGACAGTTATCCAAGTTAAAAAAATCTACTGAAAGAAAGACTATAAAGACCATTATAAATGTCAAAAAATCTAGTGTAAGAATTATTAAAAAGACCCTTATCAAAGTCGACAAAATCTATTGGCAGATAGATAAAAAGACTGTTATCCAAGTTAACAAAATCTAGTGAAAGAAAGACTATAAAGACCATTATGAAAGTCAAAATATTTAGTGTAAGAATTACTAAAAAGACAGTTATCAAAGTCGTAAATATATAATGTAAGAAGTACAAAAAGATCATTATGAATGTCAAAAAATCTAGTGTAAGTAGGACTAAAAAGACAATTATCAATGTAAAAAATCTAGTGTAATAATTATTAAAATGATTGTTATCAAAGTTAACAAAATATAGTGGAAGAAGGACTAAAAAGACAGTTATCCAAGTTA
>NW_013791777.1:0-811 GCF_000517525.1 Limulus polyphemus
CATTTCTGTGTCTGTGATTAGGATTCTTTTGTATCATTCTAGAAATCCTGTAGTTAAAGAAGTACTATTGCAATAAAGGCACTGAACTGAGCGCAAATGTCTTGCAGGCCTTTGCTAGCCTATTACAATGATACTCAGCTTTTGTCTGTTATGATAAAGCGCGCGGACTTTACAATCCAAATATGCACGCATGCACACGCCATTTCCGTAACAGACACACGAACAAACGTATTATTATATAAAATAAGCATGAAAGGTTTATTTTGAAACAGAATAAATAGAATAATCAGTATTTAGTAGGCCCCTTTTCTCCAGTTTAATCGATCGGGCATGGATACTACATATTCTTTGTAATTATCAGCACTTTCTTGTACATTCTCTCGAAGATGCCAAATGTTAATTGGATTCTTTTTTGCAACGTTACTTCCCAAGTTGTTCCATAATTTTAGTTGCATTAGCATCATGACCTTCGACTGGCCGTTTTACAACTTTCATATCAATAAATCTTTCTTTCTGTTCTACACACTTTTTGTTCAGTAAGGGTGATAAGTTGTAGATCATTATTTTACTGAAATCAAAGCCAGAGTCACTGGATATTCATTAAGTTGTTATTTTTGTTTTAGAGTAAAGCTATACAAGATGTACTTCCTCAGGGTCCCCTTTCGGGGAAGTAATGAGCTATCTGAGCTGTGTCTGACAAAGGAAAGAACCACAAATTAAGCGTTGTAAGCTCTAAAGCTTATCACTGAGTCATTGGGGGACATTGTATGATGAACATGGATGTTGTGACGATCAACAGTAAACTGGTCCC
>NW_013791778.1:0-759 GCF_000517525.1 Limulus polyphemus
CTAAAAATGAGATTCCAAATGCACCAACATGAGAAACACACTTAAGATATAATTAACTCAACACGTAATTGGAAATTTGCAAAATCAGGGTGATGTTGAGAATACCGTAGAACACACAATTTTTTGTAAAGATAAATAACCTCATGCATTTTCTAAATCTTGAAATATCCCATCCACTACTAAAAGAATTTAGTGTGACAAAATCAGAAAAGGCTGTCCCTAAGGTTCTATTTCAAATACAATTAGAATTGTTCTTCTGTTGTTCTTGTTGTCCTAAATAGCTAATATAAATACTGTTCAGAATATAGAGAAGGGAGAGACAAAACACGTAGAACAAAAACTAATTATAAAAAGTGATAGCTTCCTATAACTCTAAACCATATAAAATTCTCGAAAATATGTGCATATAACACGAAAACGACGCAAAAAAGATTTAGCTGTAAATACACAAAAAACAAGTGATACACAAAGAAAACATGCTATAATGTACTTACAGAAATACGTTAAAATAGATAAGGCTACGAATCACACGTGAAATAATAAACATGAGTAAAAACATTATAAAAACGGAAATTGACGTGAAGAAACTGGAACCAATATAAACGTCTCTATATCTAGATAATTTTAAAGTTTTTTAGAAACGTTTTTTATTCTCTTGAGTTAATTATAATTTATGTGTTTCTCCAGTCATAGTCCTTATTGCGGCATTTGAAATATCGAAATTGGAAATTTGCAAAATCAGGGTGATGTTGAGAATCA
>NW_013791779.1:0-604 GCF_000517525.1 Limulus polyphemus
AATGGACTATGCTCTTCTTATAGAGGTCAGTCAAATATTCTGTAAGTGCATGTCCTTTCTTTACAGCTGTACTCCTTGCTTTAACATTGACTGGCTCTACCTCCTGGCACACGCTCAACAATGCCCCTTCCTTAAGTGTCTGCTCACAATTAGAGAAATTGGCCACTGTTGTAGGTACTACTTGATGACCTGCTACAAGTGACCTTCCAATCTTCAAATCCACTGGCCTGGATGGGTCTTCCACTGCTTCTACAAGTATTGGGCTTCCATGAGGATGTTCTTTTATCCTACCCCAAATTATCTTCGCTGACATAAGGGGTATTGTAGTTGACTTAAGTGCTGTGACATGCAGATCAACGGATGTAGCAACACTTACTGGAATCTGGCCTTTGTTGTTCCCAAACATCATTTTATCAAAATTAAATACAAGCTTCGTCAGTAGTAAGTAGTCCAATCCTAATATGCATTGGACTTCAATGTCAGCCAAGTATACTTTGTGTCTGTTCTTCATGTCCATGAGCTCGATAGTTACCCACACTTGTCCCCACAACCTTGCAGAATGTCCTGTCACACCACAGAGCTTCTGTACAGCTTCTGGTACTCC
>NW_013791780.1:0-735 GCF_000517525.1 Limulus polyphemus
GCTCCACTACATGATTTGACTAAAAAAGGCCAGAAGTTTGAATGGACAGTTTCTTGCCAGCATTCTTTCAAAACGTTGAAGGAAAAATTGGCCTCTGCTCCACTTTTAAAGCTTCCAGATCCCTCACTGCCGTACATACTGATGCTAGTAATGTCAGAATTGGAGGAGTGTTGTCTCAGAAAGTGGGCGAAAACGAACATGTGGTGGCCTACTTCAGTAGAGTTTTGAGTAGACCAGAGAGGAACTACTGTGTGACACAGAGGTAACTCCTTGCTATAGTAAAAGAGTCTGACATATTTCCATCCTTACCTCTATGGTGCAAGGTTTACCATCAGGACAGACCACGCCACATTGCGCCAGTTAAGATCATTAAAAAACCCAGAGGGACAACTGGTACGTTGGATTGGAAAGATAGACCAGTATAATTATGATATTGAATACAGAGAGGGAAAATCTCATGGTAATGCCGATGGACTGAGCCGAAGACCCTGCAAAAATGACTGCAGACATTGCTGCAAAAGAGAGGTTGAACTAACCAGGTGCCATCAAACTGAAGTCAAGGCGACTGAAGGAGTTGATGATGATGAAGGGGAACCAGGTATAGATATTAAATCAGAGCAGGAGAAAGACCACGATTTGAAGCCAATAATTGATTTTCTGAAAGCAAGTGTTTTGCGCCCTGCTTGGGAGAAGGTATCTAGTCTAAGCCCTGTGACAAAGAACTATTGGGCACAA
>NW_013791781.1:0-682 GCF_000517525.1 Limulus polyphemus
GGTTGACTAAAGTCTGCAACAAGTTTGTTAATCAAATCATATATTTACAATATATCTAGATGTGTTTGTTTAAGACCGACTGTATTAAATAGGACCCAATAGCTAGTATCGTTCTGTGACCCACTGGTGCCTTTATCTGCACCCAGAGTTAATTAACAAACAGCTATTGGGTCCTATTTAATCCAGTCGGTCTTAAACAAACACATGTAGATATATTGTAAATATATAGTATCGTTCTATGACCCACTGTTGACTTTAGTCTGCAGCCAGTTTGTTAATTAACTCATATATTTACAACATATCTACATGTGTTTGTTTAAGACCGACTGGATTAAATAGGACCCAATACCTAGTATCGTTCAATGACCCACTGTTGACTTTAGTCTGCCGACAATGTGTTTATTAACTCATATATTTACAACATATCTACATGTGTTTCCTTAAGTCCGACTGGATTAAATAGCACCCAATAGCTAGTATCGTTCTATGACCCACTGTTGAATTTATTTTGCAGACAATGTGTTTATTAACTCATCTATTTACAACATATCTTCATTGGTTTCCTCAAGTCCGAGTGGATTAAATAGATCCAATAACAATTATCGTTCTATGACCCACTGTTGACTTTAGTCTGCAACAAGTTTTTTAATTAAATCATATATTTACAACATATCTAGATGTG
>NW_013791782.1:0-934 GCF_000517525.1 Limulus polyphemus
CAGCAATACAAAAGCAGCAAAAGAAACAAGAAGAACAAGAAAATGAACGAGAAAAGAAACAAGAAGAGAGATACAGCAGTTGTTAGAAGGGAAAAAAAAGACACAAGAAGAGAGACAACAGCAGTTGCAAGAAAACCTACAACAGTGGCAGCTCGAACAGCAAAATAAACAAGAGAGATTACAGCAGTTGTTGGAGGAAAAAGAAAATAAACAAAAAGAACGAGAAAAGAAACAAGAAGAGAGATTACAGCAGTGGCAACTGGAACAAGAAAGGAAACAGGAAGAACGTCAACAGGAACTACAGGAAAATCAACAACAATGGCAAGAGGTACAAATGGAAAACATTAGTAAATTTAAAAGCGAATTAGATACGTTAAAGGACGATCTATTGTCTTTTACACAAGGAGGATACATTGACCATCGACTTAATCAGCCCCAGACAATGGCAAGCCCCTTACAGAGCCCGCAGCTAAACCCTAATGCAGACATATTCAGTCCCAGTTAGAAGTCACGTCCCAGATATGAATGTCAGTAATGGG
This sequence comes from Limulus polyphemus, assembly GCF_000517525.1. Classification (NCBI taxonomy): domain Eukaryota; kingdom Metazoa; phylum Arthropoda; class Merostomata; order Xiphosura; family Limulidae; genus Limulus; species Limulus polyphemus. Next base: position 540 of record NW_013791782.1, read on the forward strand.
AGTGATCCAGTGCGAAGGAAGCCACAGGAATTCGATGGGAAGGCACCGTGGGAAGCATATAGAGAGTGGTTGTCCCTTCAAGCTCGTTGCCAGATATACAGCTTTCTGCTCCTCTGTCCACCCATTCATCTCTGCCAGTAGCTCAAATTGTGGTCGGCTGCTGTCAACTGTCCAAGTATTTCCAAAACACAACTATAGAACACTGGTAGAGGCTCTGGAACTCAGGTACGGAACCCAGAATCAGTCAGAAGTCTACAGGGCTAGGTTTAGGACGAGAATCCGTGCTAAAGGGGAGAACCTGCAAGAGCTGGCACAAGACTTGGAAAGCATGGCACACAAAGCCTACCCAACTGCACCACCCGATCTCCTCAAGTTATTGCTGAGGGATCAGTTCG
>NW_013791783.1:0-603 GCF_000517525.1 Limulus polyphemus
ACTGAAAGTACACAGTATCGTTAAATCTTCTGTCTTCTTAATGACAGTAAACAGTATCTTTAAATCTTGTGTCTTCTTATTGAGAGTACACAGTATCGTTAAATCTTGTGTCTTTTTATTGATAGTACACATTATTGTTAAATCTTGTGTCTTCTTATTGACAGTACATAGTATCGTTAATTCTTCTGTCTTCTTATTGACAGTACACAATATCGTTAAATCTTGAGTCTTTTTATTGATAGTACACAGTATTTATAAATATTGTGTCTTCTTATTGACAGTACACAGTATCGAAAACTCTTGTGTCTTCTTATTGACAGTACACAGTATTGTTAAATCTTGTGTCTTCTTATTGACAGGACCTATTATTGTTAAATCTTGTGTTTCTTACTGACAGTACACATTATCGTTGAATATTGTGTCTTCTTATTGACAGTACACAGTATTGTTAAATCTTGTGTCTTCTTATTGACAGGACCTATTATTGTTAAATCTTGTGTTTCTTACTGACTAGTACACATTATCGTTGAATATTGTGTCTTCTTATTGACATTACACAGTATTGTTAAATCTTGTGTGTTCTTATTGATAGTACACAATATT
>NW_013791784.1:0-760 GCF_000517525.1 Limulus polyphemus
AAGATTTAACGATACTGTGTACTGTCAATAAGAAGACACAAGATTTAACGATACTGTGTTCTGTCAATAAGAAGACACAAGATTTAACGATACTGTGTACTTTCAATAAGAAGACACAAGATTTAACAATAATGTGTTCTGTCAATAAGAAGACACAAGATTTAACAATACTGTGTACAGTCAATAAGAAGACACACGATTTAGCAATACTGTGTACTATCAATAAAAAGACACAAGATTTAACGATACTATGTACTGTCAATAAGAAGACACAAGATTTAACGATACTGTGTACTGTCAATAACAAAAAAAAGATTTAACGATACTATGTACTTTCAATAAGAAGAAACAAGATTTAACGATACTGTGTACTGTCAGTAAGAAGACACAAGATTTAACAATACTGTGTACTATCAATAAGAAGACACCAGATTTAACGATACTGTATACTGTCAGTAAGAAAATACAAGATTTAACGATACTGTGTACTGTCAATAAGAAAACACAAGATTTAACGATAATGTCTACTGTCAATAAGAAGACACAAGATTTAACGATACTGTGTACTGTCAATAAGAAGACACAAGATTTAAAAATACTGTGTACTGTCAATAAGAACACACAAGATATAATGATAATGTGTACTGTCAGTAAGAAATCAGAAGATTTAACAATAATGTGTCTTGTCAATAAAAAGACATAAGATTTAACAATACTGTGTACTGTCAATAAGAAGACACAATATTCAACGATAATGTGT
>NW_013791785.1:0-603 GCF_000517525.1 Limulus polyphemus
CCGATAACACTTTCGCAAACTCTGACACATTCTTAGGCAACTCTTCATAAGGTGGGCATCCTGTATGCTTGGGTCCCCTTTTAGCACTACATGTACTGCATGTCCTGCACCATTCTTCCACATCTCGCCTAATACCTATCCAGTAAAATCTTTGTCGTAGATGACTCAATGTCTCCCTAATTCTGAGATGTCCTCTTGTTAAATTATTATGGGATTGACGCAGCACAACTTACCGTACCTTCCTCGATATAACTGTTTGCCAAGTCGTCACTTTCCCATCTCCGTACAAGAATACCATTTTCAAGCTTCAACTGCTCCCATTGCGCCCAATAGTGCTTTATCACAGGGCTTAGACTAGACACCTTCTCCCAAGCAGGGTGCAAAACACTTGCTTTTAGAAAATCAATCATTGGCTTCAAATCTTGGTCTTTATCCTGTTCTGCTTTTATATTTATATTTGGTTCCACTTCGTCATCATCAACTTCTTCAGTCGGCTTGACTTCAGCTTGATGGTACCTAATTAGTTCAGCTTCTCTTTTAACAGTTACCAGAACTTGGCCTTTGTTATTCCCAAATGTCATTTTATCAAAATCAATTACAAAC
>NW_013791786.1:0-603 GCF_000517525.1 Limulus polyphemus
TGAGCAGTATCCTTGAGGGCTTGTAACACTAACATTTAGGGATGAGATCTTCACAGCAGCCATAATGCCTGTATAATTTTATACAAAAATAAACACTTCAGTATATTAACTTAGTCAGTTCCAAGTGACATGGTGGATCGTCGTTGAAATGTTCGTACAACTGTAATCATCAATTCACACAAAATCGCTTCAACATACTCAAAATCAATGGAGATTGAATTTTTACACTAGCACTGAATGTTCAGTTATTCAGACAGCTTTATTTCTGCTACATGCCTGAAAAAACACTAACCGATTCCTTAACGTGTCACTCGTCAGGTACATTTGATAACATTGAATCGTGCAATTTCGTGCTTGTATACTTAACAGTTTAATTGCCCCCCAGTGGCATAGCAGTATGTCTACGGACTTACAACGCTAAAAACTGGGTTTCGATACCCGTGGTGGGCAGAGCACAGATAGCCCATTGTGTAGCTTTATGCTTAACTAAACCAGAAACTGTTTAATTTTTGCCCTATAAATATATTCTGTTTAGTATATTTCTGCCTGTTTACCATATTACAGTTATGTCTTCTTTTCCCCGTGTTACTAGCATATTATTAT
>NW_013791787.1:0-601 GCF_000517525.1 Limulus polyphemus
TATGACATAGTGGATCGTCTCTCAGACGTGACTTCCGGGTAAAATGTGGTCAGCGAGGTAAACCAAAAGTGGTGCATGCCAACAGGATTTGGCGTTATCACAATCCAGAACATTTCAGTTGGGACGAAGTGAACAAAGGAACAAATGACGCTGCTGAAGAGGTGTCACCTGAAAAAGCCAACGTCGAAGAAGAAACTCTACTCAGTTTTGAGAAGGGAAACGGTGAAGCTCTTGATGAAGTTACTACCACTGATGTGACTGTTACCGATGATAGGACATTTACTGATGAAGCAGATGAACCCCACATGAAGTAGAAGCCAACGAGATGGAGACCAGTACGGAAGAAAATACGTCCCGTAAAATTAAGAGACTTTGTTGAATTGTAATTTTGTGTTTGTAATTCTGTACATTTAATTAAGTTATTGTTATTGGTTTTTTGTATGTGGCTATTGTTCGGGACGAACAATACTAAGGAGGGGGCAGTGTTGCGTCAGCGAGGTCATGTGACTAGTATCAAGCCACGTCCGTCTCGAACCTTCGGGAATTATCGGGAGACTACTAGATTGGGGGGTATCTGGTATATATATAAGATGGTCACAAC
>NW_013791788.1:0-603 GCF_000517525.1 Limulus polyphemus
TAAATGGTAATATCATATTACTAATATTTTTAATGGACCGCTACTCATGGACTATCATGAGTAAAGCTAAAGGGGAATTTGCCAGCCCTTGCTGATCTTAGAGCTGAATCAGTCGCTTTTAAAAATTAGGGAATGTAGTTTACCTGTTGGACTGTCTCCGGAGACCTGTTCCTTAGGACTCCTCAACGCTTATGTTCCCCCTTTACTTCAGTTGCTGAGGATTTCTTGTACCCTCTTATGAACACTGTTAGGTTTTATGTTGTTCATGCAGGGGGTCCACTATCTCCTTGTAAATCCAAATGCGATTTGGTCTTATCATTGGTCCTTAGTGGGACAATGTTCCACATCCTCCCCATAATTCCATGGGTAAGTGGAATTCTCCTTGCCCACTTGGTGGGGAGTAAAGACAACTGTTTCTAAATCCAGACTGGATGAGTTCTGGACTTTGGTGGAGTATGGCATATAATCCCATAAATCCAGATATGTGATGTTGCCTTTTGGACTTCTTCAGGTTGATCAGAAGGATTGTCCACTTTGGTGTTGCTTTGGTCTTTCATGAATCCGATTGCTCGAAAAGCATCACTTTTGAGTTACTGATAGGGA
>NW_013791789.1:0-603 GCF_000517525.1 Limulus polyphemus
CGAGCTTGAAGGGTTAACCACTGTAAATACTCGGACAGTTGTCAGTAGACGACAGGCACAACTATAGAGCACTGGTAGCTGCTATAGAACTCAGGTATGGAACCCCAAATCAGTCCGAAGTCTACAGGGTTAGGTTTAGGACGAGAGTCCTTGCTGAATGGGAGAGCCTGCAAGAGCTGGCACAGGACTTGGAAAGTATAGCACACAAGGCCTTTCCAACTGCACCACCCGATGTCCTCAAGTTGTTGCTGAGGGATCAGTTCGTAGATGCTTTGGACAGTCCACAACTGAAGATAAAAGTATAGCAAGCACACCCCTCTACTATACAAGATGCAATGGCCAGAGCTCTTGAATTCGAATTCACAGAGGTACCAAGGTTGGTACAGTCAACAGGATTCAAGGCCAGAAAAGGGCAGCTTTCAGAGAGGTTTGAGGAATTTTGCTGGCGCTGTAACAAACCCGGGCACAAGAGAGCTCAATGCCGGCAACTTCAGGAAAGGCTGCTACCCAGAAAGGTTGTTGGAACTGTGGAGAGCAAGGACATATGAGGAGTCAGTGTAAGAAGAATACTAACAATAAGTCAGACTTGGGGAAACCAGTAGT
>NW_013791790.1:0-880 GCF_000517525.1 Limulus polyphemus
ACCCCTCTACTATGCAGGATGCAATGGCCAGAGCTCTTGAATTTGAATCCTACGTTAAGTCCAGCACAGAGATACCAAGGTTGGTACAATCATCTGGATTCAAAGCCAGAAAAGGTCAGCTATTAGAGAGGCTTGAGGGACTTTGCTGGCACTATAATAAACCTGGGCACAAGAGAGCTCAATGCTGGAAACTTCAACACAGAGGAGGTGCCACAGCAGAAAAGGCTGGTATCCAGAAAAGTTGTTGGAACTGTGGAAAGCACGGACATATAAGGAGCCAGTGTAGGAAGAATATTACCAACAAGTCGGCCTCAAGGAGACCAGTAGTGGTTGGTGTTGAGCGACGCCCACCAACCCCCATCATGAAAGTCCCAACAGCTAGGTGTAAAATGCCAAGCACACACAATGTCTATGTGATAAGAAAGCTGGATGGCCAAAGGTGCAACTTTGTCATAGACTCTGCATTTCAGCAAACCCTTATGAGCATCAAGGTGTTAGATTACGAAGGAGTACCAGAAGCTTTATGGTGTGACAGGACATTCTACAAGATTGTGGGGACCAGTGTGGGTAACTATTGAGCTCATGGGCATAATGGACAGACAGAAAGTATACTTGGCTGACATGGAAGACGAATGCATATTAGGATTGGACTATCTACTACCAACCCAAACGTCATTTTATCAAAATCAATTACAAACTTCCAACAACAAAGGCCAAGTTCCGGTAACTGTTAAAAGAGAGGTTGAACTAGTTAGGTGCCATCAAGCTGAAGTCAAAGTGACTGAAGAAGTTGATGATGGTGAAGTAGAACCAGGTGTAGATATTAAAGCAGAGCAGGAGAAAGATCAAGATTTGAAGCCAATAATTGATTTTCTACAAG
>NW_013791791.1:0-603 GCF_000517525.1 Limulus polyphemus
TTTGTTAGGATTTTGGAACAAAGTACTCATTCACATTGACCATATTCAAAAGAGGCTGCAGAATCCTAGCATGAACTTCCACGATGGTGCCCTGGATTTGAAAGCCCTCAGAGATCATTTTGATGATGAAAGAGAAGTGTTGGTCAGTGAGTCACTCGAAGAAGGACCCGGTCTCTGTCAAGAATGGAATATTGAAGTTGAAAGACGTCAGAGACGAAAGAAACGAATGACAACCCGAGAGACGCTTGGTCAACAGCCAAAGAGAAATGAAAAAGTCATGAAGGGAACACTCGACTGTCTTCACAGATAAATGGACGAAAGGTTCGCTCGTTTGCACGACATTGACGCCAAGTTTGAGTTCCTTCTCGATGTCGAGGGACTGTGTTACGGCGCCGACAGTAACGACAAAAAGAAGAAGTGCGAACATTTGGGCGAATTGTACAGCTCTGATGTTGATGGACAGCAGCTATATGAAAAAATTTTGGATTGCAGAATGTTGCTATGAAGTCGGGCCAACATGAAAATATCAAGATCTGAAGAGCTTCTCGAAGTTATTGTTCAGTACAGAGATGAGGGCATCTTCCACAATCTTCGCATTGCTAT
>NW_013791792.1:0-602 GCF_000517525.1 Limulus polyphemus
GCATTGAGCTCTCTTGTGCCCAAGTTTGTTACAGTGCCAGCAAAGTCCCTCAAACTTCTTTGAAAGCTCACCTTTTCTGGCCTTGAATCCAGATGACTGTACCAACCTCGGTACCTCTGTGTTGGACTTAATGTAGGATTCAAATTCGAGAGCTCTGGTCATTGCATCCTGCATGGTAGAGAGGTGTGCTTGCTTCACTTGTATCTTAAGTTGTGGACTGTCCAAGGCGTCTATGAACTGATCCCTCAGCAACAACTTGAGGAGATCGGGTGGTGAAGTTGGGTAGGCCTTGTGTGCCATGCTCTCCAAGTCCTGTGCCAGCTCTTGCAGGCTCTCCCCTTTAGCACGGACTCTCGTCCTGAACCTGGCCCTGTAGACTTCTGACTGATTCTGGGTTCCGTTCCTGAGTTCCAGAGCCTCTACCAGTGCTCTATAGTTGTGTCTGTCGGCTGCTGTCAACTGTCCAAGTATTTCCAGTGGTTGTCCCTTCAAGCTTGTTGCCAGATATACAGCTTTATGCTCCTCTGTCCATCCATTCATCTCTGCCAGTAACTCAAACTGTGCTCTATATGCTTTCCACGGTGCCTTCCCATCGAATTTTT
>NW_013791793.1:0-603 GCF_000517525.1 Limulus polyphemus
TGACATCTGTTATTTTTTTTTGTTAGCCCATAATGATTATGACATTTTAAGCTTGAACTTGTGTTGTAATCTTTCATACACCAGATCTGTATTTCACAAAACACAATTTCCGATATTTCTTTACACAGGCGACGTTTCTGTTTTCCTTTACAGAGTAGCTAAAACATTTTAACTTTGTACGAGGTGTGCTTGAATAAATGATACAACAAAATAAATGTTTAATGGCTAATGATTTATCTCATATTACACTCTAATTTAAAATACTTGGAATCTAATTTAAGGGAAATGTGAAAATATTTAAACGGGGCAGAGTTTTCTGATGTATTGTATTTTCGTTCAGTCAAATTTAGTTTATCTTTTTAAAGATCTGAATTGTTTAATAACAGGTTTAAGCAATTATTTTGATAATATTAAATAGCGTTAAGAAGTATATAATGCATTTTGTGACGGATGTATTATAATATATCTATTTTAGTATCAATGTTTGTTTAAGTTAGATTTATATGTAGCGTTAAGTATGAGAATTTCAAATAGCCTGAAATTGAGTTAACTGATAATTTAAATTTAGTAGTTAAATTGTACTTTGGATTTAGTAGTTAAATA
>NW_013791794.1:0-600 GCF_000517525.1 Limulus polyphemus
AGGTGAGTTGATTTCAGACACAACATGAAGAAGATGTAAGATTTTTTGAAACAAGTCATTACATCAAGTTTTTGTGAAAGGAAAGAAAATGAATCAGTTTGTGCCTGTTTCATAAACTGATAAGATGACACTGCCACATTTACGGTTGAAAATAAAACTTAATTGAAAATGTAAATAAGTCTGTAAACGTACAGGTATTTGCTCCATCATTCCTGTTCCATGTCCTTCATCCTCTATGAAACTACTATCATATCATTAAACTTTAAACACATTTATATACACGTACGTGTGAATGCCTGTTTGAATTTTTACTTTTACCCATTCGCCAGCGGATTATTATTTCAGTCCGAAGTATTTTACACTGAATCTGTCATTTTGTCATCCGATTTGTTAACAGAGTTTTAACTGTTGTAGCTTACGTTATAAATTCGCCCCTTTTTACAATCATTGTATCTCGCGTACTTGTAATTTTTACAGTTATTAACGTGATATAACACGAACATCAATGGACCATTTCGTTCTCCATTGCTGTCCTTGTACACCCATCCTTGAAAAAGTGAAACTTAAACCCGCCAACTTATTTTTCAGGATATCATCGAT
>NW_013791795.1:0-603 GCF_000517525.1 Limulus polyphemus
ACTAACATAACACTAATGTTATCAGTAGCCAAGTCTGTTACACTAACATAACACTAATGTTATCAGTAGTCTGGTCTGTTATACTAACATAGGAATAATGTTGTCAGTAGCCATGTCTGTTACATTAACATAACACTATATGTTATCAGTAGCCTAGTCTGTTACACTAACACAACACTAATGTTATCAGTAGCCAAGTCTGTTACACTAACATAACACTAATATTATCAGTAGTCTGGTCTGTTATACTAACATAGGAATAATGTTGTCAGTAGCCAAGTCTGTTACACTAACATAACACTAATATTATCAGTAGTATGGTCTGTTATACTAACATAGGAATAATGTTATCAGTATCCAGGTCTGTTACATTAACATAACACTATATGTTATCAGTAGCCTAGTCTGTTACACTAACACAACACTAATGTTATCAATAGTCTGGTCTGTTATACTAACATAGGAATAATGTTATCAGTAGCCAAGCCTGTTATACTTACATAGCACTAATGTTATCAGTAGTCTGGTCTGTTATACTAACATAGGAATAATGTTATAAGTAGCCTAGTCTGTTACATTAACATAACACTATATGTTATCAGT
>NW_013791796.1:0-1451 GCF_000517525.1 Limulus polyphemus
CAGAAGAAGAAGATTGTTCATACTAACATGAGAAATACAGAAGAAGAAGGTTGTTCCTACTAACATGAGAAATACAGAAGAAGGTTGTTACTACTAACATGAGAAATACAGAAGAAGAAGATTGTTCATACTAACATGAGAAATACAGAAGAAGAGGAAGATTGTTCATACTAACATGAGAAATACAGAAGAAGGTTGTTACTACTAACATGAGAAATACAGAAGAAGAAGATTGTTCCTACTAACATGAGAAATACAGAAGAAGAAGATTGTTCATACTAACATGAGAAATACAGAAGAAGAGGAAGATTGTTCATACTAACATGAGAAATACAGAAGAAGAGGAAGATTGTTCATACTAACATGAGAAATACAGAAGAAGATTGTTCATACTAACATGAGAAATACAGAAGAAGAGGAAGATTGTTCATACTAACATGAGAAATACAGAAGAGGAAGATTGTTCATACTAACATGAGAAATACAGAAGAAGAGGAAGATTGTTCATACTAACATGACGACTGTGGAAGAAAAAGAATCGTTTTCACGCCAACATGAGGACTACTAATAAAAGAACTTGCTCACACTAGCGTGTGGACTGCAGAAGAAGCTTATTCACACCGACATCTTTTCTAAGCAACTGTTAATTTTTGTGATTTCAGCTGGTATCAATCAAAGGTTGTACTGTAAAAATAGAGATTATTTAAAAATTCAATGTTAAAGTCCAACATTAGGTCTTCCGTGACTACTCGCGTAACAATAGTTTAAGTTATACGTGAATACTCATGTAACAATACGTCAAAAGTTGTAGACGAACACTCGTGAAACAATGCGTTAAGTTGTACGTGAATATTTCTTTAATAAGACATAGAAACGTTAGATTAGACGTGAATACTTCTGCAATAAGACATACGAAACGTTGGATAAGACGTGAATACTTCTGTAATAAGATATATAAATGTTAGACTAGACGTGAATACTTCTGTAATAAGACATAGAAACGTTGGATAAGACGTGAATATTTCTGTAATAAGACATAAACGTTAGATAAGACGTGAATACTTCTGTAATAAGACATATAAATGTTAGACTAGACGTGAATACTTCTGTAATAAGACATAGAAACGTTGGATAAGACGTGAATATTTCTGTAATAAGACATAAGCGTTAGATAAGACGTGAATACTTCTGTAATAAGACATATAAACGTTAGATTAGACGTGAATACTTCTGTAATAAGACATAGAAACGTTGGATAAGACGTGAATATTTCTGTAATAAGACATATAAACGTTAGATTAGACGTGAACATTTCTATGATAAGACGTAGAAACGTTGGGTTAAACGTGAATATTTCTGTAATAAGACAGAAACGTTAGATTAGACGTGAATACTTCTGTAATAAGACATACGAAACGTTGGATAAGACGTGAATACTTCTGTAATAAGAC
>NW_013791797.1:0-598 GCF_000517525.1 Limulus polyphemus
AAGGAGGAGGGACCAGTGCGAGGGAACAACAGATCGTACCCCCCCTACCAAAAGCATACCCCTGGAAGTGAGAGATTCAGATCAGAAGATTAAAAGATGGGAGCCGCACCACTTCTGAGCCAGGTATACTCTTTGCCAACTGTACAATGTGTAAGATCTAAGGGCAGAAAATTAGTGGAGCACATCTGAGTGGGAGAGAATGTGGCAGGAAAGTGATCCTAACCATAGAAATATACTGTAACTCAATCCCACAATGAGAAGGGCGAGTAAACAATGGATGCACCCCTAGGTGTGTAGTGGCTAGGGCGAGGCGGATCATACTCGGTAAGTCAACTTCATCCTAAACCTGACTGCAGGATCCTATCATCCACATGAGGGTAGGATGAGGATCATAATGTCTTCAACTCTAACCTAAGAACTGGAGGATTGAGAACTACTCCGAATCCCAGGTATGACACGAGGATTAGCTCTGAGCTATCAACCCAGAAACTTGATATCTGGTATCAAATGGATGTCTATCGCATGCAATCAACTCCCCAAATCATGAAATAGGCCTGGACCCTCCAAATAGTAATAACATCCTTGCAAGAAGAGAGGA
>NW_013791798.1:0-603 GCF_000517525.1 Limulus polyphemus
GTTTTCGCAATTTCCATACAGGTGTTCTGCATGTAGTTGTGATACTAATATGTTGATAAAAACTGGAAATAAATACGCAGAAGAATAGTAATAGGTGTATGACACAAACCTATCTAAAACAGTTATTACAGTGTATATCTGATATAAACAGATACGCCTCTATCCCATCTTAAGTCTGAGAGTTCAGCGGTATATATGAGGGCTTATAACGCTAAGAGTAAGGTTTTAATACTTGCGGTTGGTAGAACACAGATAGTTCATTGAGTAGCTTTGCACTTAACAAGAAACAAACAAAAAATAAATTTTGGAAACACATTTTGACGAAACGTAATCATTGAGCTTATAATGGGTGGTGGATTTATGTTCTTTAAACCAAAGTTTTAATGTGTATGTCCCGTGATGGGTGACTGGAAATCTTACGACTTACAACACTAAAATCCTGGATTCGATTCCCCGCGGTGGACAGAGCTCAGATAGCCAGTTGTGAAGCTTTGCCCTAAAAACAACAACAGTTTTAATCTACAAATTACTGATTTGCATGATACTGAAACAAACTACAAGGATTGTGATTTAATTGATACTAAAACAAACTACAAGGATTGT
>NW_013791799.1:0-602 GCF_000517525.1 Limulus polyphemus
GGGTAAGAAGGACTAAAAAGACCGTTATCAAAGTTAACAAAATCTAGTGAAGGAAGGACTAAAAAGACCATTAGAAATATCATTAAAATCTAGAGTAAGAAAGACTAAAAAAAACGTTATCAAATTTGAAAATATCTAGTGTAAGAAGGACTAAAAAAACCGTTATGAAAGTCGTAAAAATCTAGTGTAAGAGGATCTAAAAAACCGTTTTCAAAGTCAACAAAATCTAGTGTAAGAAGAACTAAAATACCGTTATCAAAGTCGATAAAATCTAGTGTAAGAATTACTAAGAATCCCGTTAATAAAGTCTAAAAAATTTAGTGTAAGAAGGATGAAAAGATCGTCATTAAAGTTAATAAAATCTTGCGAAAGAAGGACTAAAAAGATCGTTATCAAAGTTAACAAAATCTAGTGGAAGAAGGACTAAAAAGACAGTTATCAAAGTAAAAAAAACTAGTGTACGAAAGACTAAAAAGACCATTATGAATGTCAAAAGTTCTAGTGTAAGAATTACTAGAAAAACTGTTATTAAAGTCTAAAAAATCTATTGTAAGAAGGACTATAATACCGTTATAAAAGTCGATAAAATCTAGTGTAAGAAG
>NW_013791800.1:0-603 GCF_000517525.1 Limulus polyphemus
AGAACATTACAATTTTCTAAGATATACTTTATTCATCTTTCACTGCGATATCAACTTTGAGTACTTTTATTCCCTACTATTCGTTCAAGTTATCTACATTTCTTAACCTATATTGCTAAAAGGCTCAAAATAAACAGTACAAGTTTATAACAAGTGACAAACGGCTCTCGCAACAAAGCTAGACATTCTATTTGATTAACTTCCTAACTTTAAGAATATTCGACTGATAACAAATTTCATTTCTAAATCTGTTAAAAATGTTGGAATTTCCTAGCAATTTGAAGATTTAGACTGATGACAGAATTTTCAGTAAATACGATTACTTTCACATAAGAGTTGATTAATTTTGACTGAATAACTTCGGTCACCCATAGTGGCACATAGGTATGCCTGCGGACTTACAACGCTAAAAACGGGTTATTTTATTCAAAAATGGAGACCACTAGGTGCGCCAGCTTCAGAGGACTGGGCTATTGTTTGTCAAATCGTTGTTCCCAAAGCATATCGTTCTGAAATATTGAAAGTTACCTATGAACTGCCCATGGGAGGAAATTTAGGTGTCAACAAGACATGTGACAAAATATTAAGACATTTCTTTTGACC
>NW_013791801.1:0-603 GCF_000517525.1 Limulus polyphemus
CTATCTGTGCTCTGCCCACCATGGGTATCGAGACCAGGATTCTAGCGTTGTAAGTCTGCAGACATACCGCTGGGGGTTTTGGTAAACGAAAATATAAGTTGTCAGATTGAAGTGATTTTGAAAACGTTCCGTATTTAACTGATGTATATCATATCTAACCGAACCAGCATCTCATTACAAGATATGATGAGCAATGGAGCTTTGGAAGATTTTGAAATATGCTCTAAAAGACAATACTACGAAACCACAGCTATAACTTGGCTTTTGTATCACACAATATTTACTCGTCATTTACTAGATCGTTCTCATATTATTTTTTAAAATAACAATTATCATGGTATTTGTCGTCTTATGCTAGAGTTGTGAAATTACATAATAATAACATTGATAATGATTTAAAAAATTATACTTTGAAATATCGTTGTTTCTTTTTTTAGAAATAGTTTATAACTCTCTTTGTTCTTTCAGGACAAGAGTGGTACTATTTTCTTGTGATTTTATTTTTCTAACAATGGAAATAATTATCTAAATTGCCTAACATTTTCTTCAGTTTCTAATTCTCCATTACGTTCCTTTATTTCTTCCTACAAAACGTCCTACAAC
>NW_013791802.1:0-605 GCF_000517525.1 Limulus polyphemus
GAAAGGACCTGTGTCGCTAAAGTTTCGTAGGAACGAATTTACGGAAAATTAACTAACGAACGGAGACGCAACAGTTGGTTACTATCGAGTGTCACTTTCTTACTTGCTGTGGTTTGTATTGAGAAAAAAAAATCATGATATCTAATGAAACACACCTTAGGTGTGAAAAATAGGTGCGACCAAATAAGGACTGGGTGTGGGACTTAAAGGAATGTTATCAAAAATGGTAGCCACAATTATAACATTGATGAGAATTTTATAGCAAATATTCATTCATTATTTGGCTAAGCCGTGTATTTTGTTTATTCACCATCATGCTCCAAGTTAAACAAAAACCGCGGCTTGGCTAACTAATGAATGCATATTTGCTGTAAAATTCTTATCAATGCTATTTATAAGTGTAGCTACCAATCTGGCCACCGTATTTTGGTTTCTTTCCTTTAATTCACACACTCAGTCCTTTTTTGGCAGCACCTTTTTTCACACCTAAGGTGTTGTTGATTAGATTTAAAGATGCAAGTATTTAATCAGTTAATTAAATCAGCCAAGTATTAGCTTATACAAAGCAGCGTATGCAGTTAGCATCTAATGAGGTCAATAAGTCG
>NW_013791803.1:0-1302 GCF_000517525.1 Limulus polyphemus
ATTTCCAAGAACTCTTATAAATAGATGTATTTTTTTAAAACACAAACTGATAAATCTAATTAACGGCTCCTGGCGAATAGTCTGGTGTTTGTGATCAGAAAATAGTAGTGTCAATACAAGGTGTCTAAGAAATGTTTAAAAGGTATGCAGTGTGAAGCATGTATTCAACTTATATGTACCCAAGGTAAAATGCTTATTATACTTTCAAGTTTGCATTTATTAACATAAAAGTAAACAATGAAAATAATAAAATGGATAAAATAATAGTTAATGTAAAGAGAAACTTTAATTCAAAAGTCAGGTAGGAAAACGGATGAAAAATGGAATAAGCATAGTACATGGAATGGCAGATATTTACTGAAACAAAAACCCCTTATGTTCAGGAAGACAGAAATGATAGTTTACTGAAATGACAAACATATGCTTAGATTTTAGTTTAGGAAGACAGAAATGATAGTTTACTGAAACGACACACATATGCTTAGATTTTAGTTCAGGAAGACAGAAATGCTAGTTTAATGAAACGACACACATATGCTTAGATTTTAGTTCAGGAAGACAGAAATGCTAGTTTAATGAAACGACACACATATGCTTGGATTTTAGTTCAGGAAGACAGAAATGATAGTTTACCGAAATGAAAAACATATGTTTAGACTTTAGTTCAGGAAGACAGAAATGCATTTAGACTTTAGTTTAGGAAGCCTGTAATATTAGTTTACTGAAACGAAAAGAAGAAGCGTTTCCTTCGGTTTAGGAAGACAGTAATGTTAGTTTACTGAAAGTAAAAAATAAAGATCTTCATGAAGAAGAAGACGGGGAAAAGAAGTTTAGAGCTTTTCATGGGGAATCAGTTATTAAACTTTTTAACGTTAAAAGTTAATATCTTGAAAGTCTTAATAATTGATAAATGTAACTTTGGACTTTTTTATAATTAAGGGGAAAAGAATATGAATGATAGGAACTAAAAGTTTTTACATCAGATCTGGAGATTGGCATCAGTACGGATAAGAAAAAAACCAGTAAACATTTTTCATCTTTAGATCTCTTTGAACACAGCGCAACTTATAGGAACAATGTGCGTGAATATGTCGGCACTTTGTAATCTTTAACACCTTTGTTGATTTAGGCATGTGTTCAACAATACCAGAAACTTCTTCCACCATATCTGTCCTTAAAATGTGGTTAATTGATTATTAGTTATACTAATCATTCATGATATGTTTTAATTAATACAGCTAGAAGAATGATCTATGCTAATCATTCAGCATAGATCATTCTTCTAGCTGTATTAATTAAAAC
>NW_013791804.1:0-603 GCF_000517525.1 Limulus polyphemus
ACGATATACACACAAGCCATGTGTAAGTATATTTAAATAGGCATGCATAGTTTAGTTCAATTGAATGCGTTATTTATAACAATAGTAATTTTTTTCTTTTAAAAACATAACTATTTATAATGCTCCCTAAATAATAAAAAAATAAATTATGGTAATGGAGTTAGTAAAGTTAGTATAGTAAAGTTTTCCCCAAAAATTTTGTCTTCAAAATAAGGGTGCGTCTTATATTCCGAAAAATACGGAACATCTAATTGCATACGTTTTACAAAGGTGTTTCTATACTTCCGTAGGATAGCATGCAGATTTCAGCATGTCTCATCTTATTTTTCATGTACTTGTGTTTCTGTATGACAATATTGTTACTAAAGCTTTTAATGCACCCCTGAAAGGACTTTATCATACCCAATATTTTTTATAAATATTGAACAAGACAGCCGATTGTGTTTTTATGATTTAACGTATTGAACTATAGTTTTAGTTTCTATATTTAATCTTACTTTTTTACAATTATTGTCCTGAAAAAGAAGCTTATCTAAATATTATGCACTTTTACTAGTATACAATAATCTTACACTAACTGTTATTGTATGAAAGTTAATTTAA
>NW_013791805.1:0-601 GCF_000517525.1 Limulus polyphemus
CTTCTAACAGGACTGAAGATGTCTGCATTAGGGTTTAGCTGCGGGGTCTGGAAGGGGCTTCCCATTGTCTGGGGCTGATTAAGTCGATGGTCAATGTATCCTCCTTGTGTAAAAGACATTAAATCATCCTTTAATGAATTTAATTCGCTTTGAAATTTACTAATGTTTTCCATTTGTACTTCTTGTTTCCTTTCTTGTTCCAGTTGCCACTGCTGTAGTCTCTCTTCTTGTTCATTTTCTTTCTCCTCCAACCACTGTTGTAGTCTCTCTTCTTGTTTATTTTCTTTTTCCTCCAACAACTGCTGTAATCTATCGTGTTTATTTTGCTGTTCGAGCTGCCACTGTTGCAGGTTTTCTTGCTACTACTGTAATCTCTCTTCTTGTTTCTTTTGCTGTTCTTGTATTGCTGCCATCAAATCTGCTAAGCTGTAGTTTGATTTGCCACCTCTCGTTTCCATTTTCGTCTTTTTTTTCGTCCCACTCTCTGACACCAATTTGTTACGTCTTTAGTCGTTTGTTAATTTCCCGGTATAACTTCTTCCCGAGGCACTTCAGCGATACAAGGCCTTTCTTAAATAAAACTAGTTTATTCTTTCTCAAT
>NW_013791806.1:0-603 GCF_000517525.1 Limulus polyphemus
TTTTGAGGTTGGGCGTGGCCTAAAGTTAGACTTCCCGGACTGTGAAATATTTAAAAAAAATTAGAAACTATGTAAAGATTACGATAATGAATTAAGAAAAACATGTAAACATAAATTATAAAATAAAATAAAAACTGTTTCTTAAGAATTTTGGGCCAGCGTAACTTAGTGGCTAGTGTGCCCAAATTGTGAAGTGAAGAAGTCATATTTCGAGCCCCGTTACAACAAAAACACGCTCGGCGCTTTGAGACTGTGGGTGTGTTATAAGATTGAAAGTGAAATCCTTCTATACGATTATAGTAGCCAAAGAGTTGGCGGTGGGTCCTCTTGACTAGTTGCCTTCCCTCTAGTCTATGATTTCAAAATAAGAGATAGAAATGCATAGATAGCCCTCGTATAGCTTTGCGCCTAAATTCTAAACAAACGAAACTGTTATTTAAGACTCATAACGTAGGTTGTTTAATATGTAGAATTATACACGGACTTTCTCTACGTTAAAATACTTTTATTGCGAGCTTTCGGCCGTCTTACCGGAGCCTTCATTATTGGCCGATAAAGGCTCCGGTAAGAGGGCGGAAAGCTCACAATAAAAGTATTTTAACG
>NW_013791807.1:0-602 GCF_000517525.1 Limulus polyphemus
TTTTAAAGTTGCTACCTAGGAGAGAGTGAGTTACAGTGTTAGCCTTCCTAAACCTACTGTTACATTATGATGTAAAGTCTATGTGTTTTAAGGTTGTTACCTACGAGAGAGTGAGTTACAGTGTCAGCCTTCCTAAACCTACTGTTATATTATGATGTAAAGTCTATGTGTTTTAAGGTTGTTACCTACGAGAGAGTGAGTTACAGTGTCAGCCTTCCTAAACCTACTGCTATATTATGATGTAAAGTATAAGTTTTTTTTATTTTGCTACTTAAGAGAGGGTAGGATACAGTGTCTGTTTCACTGAATCTAATAACGGTTGGAGACGGCTTGAATGGGTAATGAAGAAAAACTTTAATATGAGTTTAACATAAAAGTAAATGTACAACGTTTCGACAAGGTTTTGTCATCATCAGGTACAGGTAGTTTACACTGACACAGATATATATATATACAGTATAGAACAAAGAGGTCACATGACCGGATACTGTTGCAAGGCTTAGAAGAGATATTTTGGCACCCCGGGGTGTTGGTTTAGATTTGGGTTGTTTTGTTCAATTAAGATGGATTCGTTGTATTTTTCGTTTGTTTTTGTTGGGTTT
>NW_013791808.1:0-603 GCF_000517525.1 Limulus polyphemus
CACTGTCAATAAGAAGACACAAGATTTAACAAAACTGTGTACTGTCAATAAGAAGACACACGATTTAGCAATACCGTGTACTGTAAATAAAAAGACACAAGATTTAACAATACTGTGTACTGTCAATAAGAAGACACAAGATTTAACAATACTGTGTACTGTCAATAAGAAGACACAAGATTTATAAATACTGTGTACTATCAATAAGAACACACAAGATTTAACGATAATGTGTACTGTCAGTAAGAAAACACAAGAGTTAACAATAATGTGTCCTGTCAATAAGAAGACACATTATTTAACAATACTGTGTATTGTCAATAAGAAGACACAATATTCAACGATAATGTGTACTGTCAGTAAGAAAACACAAGATTTAACGATACTGTGTACTGTCAAAAAGAAGACACAAGATTTAACGACACTGTGTACTGTCAATAAGAAGACACAAGATTTAACAATACTGTGTACTGTCAGTAAGAAGACACAAAATTTAACAATACTGTGTACTGTCAATAAGAAGACACAAGATTTAACAAAACTGTGTACTGTCAATAAGAAGACACAAGATTTAACAATACTGTGACTATCATAAAAAGACGC
>NW_013791809.1:0-603 GCF_000517525.1 Limulus polyphemus
AACATTCGTTCATTTAGACTTCTACATATACCCAAGCACCCAACATTGTTCATTTAGACTTCTACATATACCCAAGCACCCAACATTGTTCATTTAGACTTCTACATGTACCCAAGCACCCAACATTGTTCATTTAGACTTCTACATATACCCAAGCACCCAACATTGTTCATTTAGACTTCTTTATGTACCCAAGCACCCAACATTGTTCATTTGGACTTCTACATGTACCCAAGCACCCAACATTGTTCATTTGGACTTCTACATGTACCCAAGCACCCAACATTGTTCATTTAGACGTCTATATATACCCAAGCACCCAACATTGTTCATTTAGACTTCTACATATACCCAAGCACCCAACATTGTTCATTTAGACCTCTATATGTACCCAAGCACCAAACATTGTTCATTTAGACTTCTACATGTACCCAAGCACCCAACTTTGTTCATTTAGACTTCTACATGTACCCAAGCACCCAACATTGTTCATTTAGACTTCTACATATACCCAAGCACCCAACATTGTTCATTTGGACTTCTACATGTACCCAAGCACCCAACATTGTTCATTTGGACTTCTACATGTACCCAAGCACCCAA
>NW_013791810.1:0-603 GCF_000517525.1 Limulus polyphemus
ATATGGGACTTTTTGTGAGCATATACAACCAAATGAAGATAAATATTTACATGGAACTGTTTGTGAGCATATACAACAAAATTAAGATAAATAATTATATGGAACTGTTTGTGAGTATATACAATCAAATTAAGATAAATATCTATATGGGACTTTTTGTGAGCATAAAAACCAAAGTAAGATAAATATTTATATGGGACTTTTTGTGAGCATATACAACCAAATGAAGATAAATATTTACATGGAACTGTTTATGAGTATATACAACCAAATGAAGATAAATATTTATATGGAACTTTTTGTGAGCATATACAACCAAA
Source organism: Limulus polyphemus (assembly GCF_000517525.1). Lineage (NCBI taxonomy): Eukaryota > Metazoa > Arthropoda > Merostomata > Xiphosura > Limulidae > Limulus > Limulus polyphemus. The sequence goes on from NW_013791810.1 coordinate 321, forward strand.
TGAAGATAAATACTTATATGGGACTTTTTGTGAGCATAAAAACCAAAGTAAGATAAATATTTATATGGAACTGTTTGTGAGCATATACAACAAAATTAAGATAAATAATTATATGGAACTGTTGGTTAGCATATACAGTCAAATTTAGATAAATATTTATATGGAACTTTTTGTGAGCATATACAACCAAATGAAGATAAATATTTGTATGGGACTGTTTGTGAATATATACAGCCAAATGAAGATAAATATATTTATGGAACTGTTTGTGAGCATATACAAC
>NW_013791811.1:0-601 GCF_000517525.1 Limulus polyphemus
CGGCTCATAGAATGGCTCTGAGCTTATTTGTTTTTTCAAATACAAACTTTTAGCTCATAGCTCCGTCATCTCTTGACCGATTTGAGATATAAATACAGTTTTGGATTCAGGAGGTCAAACCCTTTCGATTGATATATTTTACCACGCCCAGGATTTCATAGATTAATTTACTTTAATCCTGCCTAAAAGAATTTCAATTTGAGGGTAGGCTGGTAGAAATCCTGATCAGTAATACAATCGAATCGGGTATATGCGCGCCCCACTCTTGGTATTACTGGCGCACAAATATATAGCTAATAAATTTAATTTACTCTAATCTTGCTTAAAAGAATTTCAAGTACCGCGGCTATTTAAGTTCTTGTAGCACACAAGTATATATTTTTGTTCCTTGGCTCAGGCACTATACGGATAGAATATTCGGCCTCCAGGTAGTGAAAGTGGGTTTTTCTCGGGGCACTCCCGTTTTCCTCCCACATCAAAATTATGGGGGATTAGGATTTTCAGATCCGCACCCCAACATTGATTGTTTTTTTTTTTTTAAGTGTAAACGTAGCCTCCCAAACTAGCCAAGAAGGCACATTTAACTAAAGGACCATTACTA
>NW_013791812.1:0-708 GCF_000517525.1 Limulus polyphemus
AATTACCGTCTGTGCCAAAAACAAGGATATATACATGTATAGTAATGCTTGGAAACGGCTTGAATGGTTGTCTTGTTGAAACGTTGTACATTAGCTGTTATGTTAAAGTTATATTAAAGTTTTTCTTCATTACTCATTGAAGCCGTCTCCAAGCGTTATTAGTCTGAAAGTGGGTTCCTCGTCATCGAAAGGATATATATATATAATACTATTTGTAACAAGCAATATTTCTTTTAGTCTTACTAAGGAATTTCCACCTTTGTCTGTTACATATGAACATGTTTTTGTTTCGGTTACTAAACCCGTGTTCTCGTAAAAATTAATATCGGAGCTTACAGAATTAACACTGCAAAAATAATGGTTTCGTGGAAACTGGCGGGAAGAAATAATGTATTATAACCTGACGGATAGAAGAAGCTTGTTAAAACAACCGGTTTTCAAATCCAGTTTTTGACTACGCCAGCAGGTCTCATTGCATGTGTTCTTTGTTTTAAACGTTACTTTAACGTGTATTACAAAGTCAATGATATTTTGCTTGCGAAAATATGTCTATTTGAGAGTACAAGTGGGCTGTGTGATATCTTGCCGTGTAATAGTAACTTACCTCATTGCTTGGTTTCTAAGCTGCTTTCACGTATTTGGACAGTTCTATGTGTAATAGTAACTTACCTCATTGCTTGGTTTCTAAGCTGCTTTCACGTATTTGGA
>NW_013791813.1:0-929 GCF_000517525.1 Limulus polyphemus
TCATCTAAACATAAAATAGAATGCATTATTCTATTTCCCTAAATCAAATAATGATGTCTTTATCAATATATAATTACTTACAGATATATTGCATATGAGAATATGTAATTATCAAATTTTCCATTTAATTACATGTTGTTTAATACATAACTATAAACACAATTAATGTAAATCTTTATGTTCTATAACACAAACACATCAGAAAAGCTCAGAAGAATTCTTTACAACCTACAATTAGATGTCACATTTGGTCTAAATATCAGCCACACGTGCAAAGTTATTCAACGAAAACCGCTTAATTTTGACGAATATTTTTGCGCACACCTACGCAAATTGTCACGAGAGCTATCGGTCTGAAATTGTAACTACAGTTTTAAGTTTTTTGTCATTCGGATTAAAGACGGCTGATTTAGAGCAGTAAAACTATCTGATATATGGTGAAAGCACGTGCAGATACATAAGTATTGTTAGGCCAAGCAAACGAGATTAGCAGTTTCTAGCTCAAGTGTTCAAAAGAATCATACGGGAGGACGGTTATTATTCATTATTCACTGCCAACTTTTAAGCACGAATTTGCTAAATTTTATGAAATTCTCCTAATTACCAGCAAACGACAGCAGAAACCTCAACATAAGGCAGCTGGAGATATTTACAAAGACATTAATGGTAAGGAACAATAAAAGTGTGACTGGTGCTATGGGTGCTGCTGCCAGAAGAAAGGAATTAAAACTACTTGGTAAATTCAATACAAGAAAGCACGATTGATCAGTGCATGACTAATGGTCGGCTAAAGTTAGCAAATGGATCAACAGTGCCAATGGTGATGGGAGCATCCGACAAATATCAAGAGATGCCAACAAATTATAATATGCCAATATAAGAAGGCATTGTTGGGAACAAGAAAGTGTAGGTTGTAAGAGACACTGGTT
>NW_013791814.1:0-617 GCF_000517525.1 Limulus polyphemus
AACTAATGGAAATATATATTTTCAATGTAGAAAAATATTAACTTTTCATACCCCCAATCCCCTCACAATTTCCTTGGAACCCCCTCTTAGTTTGAGAAACGTTGGAATTACTAATGTCAGGCTAAATTGAAAATAGGTATTACCAAAATTGTCTTCACAATTTATTTATGTAATTATCTGTGTATATAAACTGTATATATCAATCCTTTTATATTTAAGTACCGATGTAAAATTATTTGGCTATCTTTATGTAAAATATTTAATATCCTAGCATTTCTGTATGTTTTACGTGTAATGGCAGATAACAGATATAATGACACATTTACATCATGTCAGAACAATACATTATCTTAAAACACAGAAAAACATCAAATATGAAAAAATATTGCGAAAAACTTTTATTTAGAAGAGATTCAAACATTTTATTCATTTGTTGAAATTATTTATTAGTACGAATAGTTGAAAACAACAACTATAGATTGAATTCGAAGACGAGGAACCATCTTTGAGACAAATAATGGCTGGAGACGGCTTGAATGGGTAATGAAGAAAAACTTTATTATAAGTTTAACATAACAGCAAATGTACAACGTTTCGACAAGGTTTTGTCATCATCA
>NW_013791815.1:0-603 GCF_000517525.1 Limulus polyphemus
TGAATGACTGGTAATGCTTGTTAGTAGTCTGAAGAAACAAAACCTTAAGGTAACTCATTAAAACTAGTTTTAGTTGTAATATTCCATTCAAGAAATCTATAGCATAAACTTTAAAACTTGGTACCATGAAGAAGAAAGGCCCACCTTTCCAAAGCGTTCGGGTTATAGGGTTTTTATTCATTTCTATCAAGACTTCTTGAACCTTCGTGTTTTTCTAACATCATGAATTATGAGTTATATGTTTATGTATCCTAGAATAAGACGTGTTTAGCTCCTTGAGAAAAATCTAGTGTTAGTTATGTTTCAGCGTGTGCTATTACAGTAATGTCAAATATTAACAAATGTTTTGTGAAAAGCTATTAAAATGGAGAATTAAGTAGCTTCTCGGAGAATTAACAATAGTCAATAGCACTCCCTACATTTAAACTGATAGACTAAATAGTCAATAGCACTCTTTATTTTCAAATTGAAAAACTAAAGAGGAGACAACCAGTCAATATCACTCCAAAATTTCAAATTGAATAAATAAAGAAGAGACATGTAGTCTATATCACTCCCTAATTTTAAATTGAAAAACTAAAGAGATAACTAGTCAATATCACT
>NW_013791816.1:0-1600 GCF_000517525.1 Limulus polyphemus
CAGCTGTACATGGTTGAGAAGTTTTAAAGTATTTAGTATAAAGAAATATTAGAAAGAACAAATGACAAGTTTGATTTATTTTGTATTTTCATGGTGGTTACGAGGTCGGTCAAATTGATCTAGTCTGTACTAAGTAAGAATAAAACAAATAGATAAAATATAAAGATTTATCGAAAAAAGAGAGTTAAACTGACGGTCTGGACCGTCAGTGAGGGCCACTGCGCCACAGTTAATGCAGCCCTGCATATGTCATGTAATACGTTTTCTCAAGCATACTATTTTAATTTGTAAGTAAATCCATCATCGAACGAGACAAATATCATACACAGCTAATAATTTACATTATATACTTTTACAATTATCTGTTGCTTTATGCACAAAACACTTATTAATATCTCATATTCATTAGTTGATAGGTTTAACTTCTCTAATTCATATAACATATAATTATCTGTCCTGAAAAACACTTAATATTTATGATACCTATAGTTCCAATTTCAAAAATAAAACCATTACTTCAATGAGACAGTCACATTGTTATTCAATAGGCTATTGTGCTTTTTATGACTTAAGTAACGATTTAGTGCACATTTATAATACTGTATATTTTTCAAGGCGAATAGATGTAAAAGTATGTTATACAACATAATAATTATAAAAGTGAAACTATAAAACAAATGAATTACCGATATTATTAAGTGTTTTATATATAAAATGTCAGAAATTACAAAAATATATGATGCAAATTAAATATAGAATCAAAAACTATAATAATAAACAATGTTCATCTGAGGTAAAAGTGGAAATTCTATTAGTTTTAGTAGAAATCTGTCAACATTTTCACAAAGATTTATGAAAATATCTACAGAAAGGTAAGATTACAATTTTAATTTCTACAATAGTAATGGTTAAATATAACTATTCACATAGATTCTTTAATGCAACAATAATGTAGATTAACTTTTAAAGCTAAACATGAAATTTTAATTATTTTATATTATACATTGTTTAGGGACTTAAATAAACAGCTACTATACTATAGAAAAGTGACAGGACAAAATAAGCACTGAATTGGTGCACTACAACTGATAGCATGTCGATGAAGATGACCTCTCACGTGTAAAATCATGACATATTCTTTGAATTAAGGCTAAGACCCAAACCAGTGTTTTTAAGTTTTCGATGTCCAGGACAGCTGACAAGATAAAGTTCACAGTTCATTGTATATCGACCTTTAACCAAGTGAGGGCTGAAATGCTTAAAAGTGAGTCTGACAGAAAATATTTTTATGAAAATAAACGTTAAACGAGACATTTGAAATACAGAGTATGTTTACATTATACATAGTATCGAGCCTTTGATGTTATGTTTGTTTGTAATTAAGCACAAAGCTATACAAATGGGCTATCTGGTATTGAAACCCGCATTCTACCATTGTAAGTCCCTAGACATGCTGCTGTGCTACTGGACTGTTTAAACATAAGTTGTTCAAATCTACATAAATTCAAAATAGTATATTATAATTTTACTTTAGTAATAGTATACCTTATAATTATTCAAATATATATATTAGTTTAAATATCTGTTGACAAATCAGAAA
>NW_013791817.1:0-603 GCF_000517525.1 Limulus polyphemus
TCGCTGACGCAACACTGCCCCTCCTTAATATTGTTCGTCCCGAACAATAACCACATACAATAAACCAATAACAATTAACAATAACTTAATTAAATGTACAGAATTACAATCACAAAATTACAATTCAACAAAGTATCTTAATTTTACGGGACGTATCTTCTTCCGTACTAGTCTCCGTCTGGTTGGCTTCTGCTTCACGTGGGGTTCATCTGCATCATCAGGAAATGTCCTATCGTCAGTAACAGTCACACCAGTGGTAGTAATTTCATCAAGAGCTTCACCGTTTCCCTTCTCAAAACTGAGTACAGTTTCTTCTTCGACGGTGGCTTCTTCAGGTGGCACGTCTTCAGCAGCGTCATTTGTTCTGTTGTCCACTTCGTCCCAACTGAAATGTCCCGGACCGTGATAACACCAAAGCCTGTTAGCATGCACCAATTTTGGCTTACCTCGCCGACCATATTTTACCCGGAAAGTCACGTCTGAGAGACAATCCACTATGTCATATGGGCCTTCCCATGGAGAAGACAATTGAGGAGACTTCCCTTTGGTCTTCCTGGGATTATACAATCACACCTTGTCTCCTGGTTCAAAGCTGACTTCAGT
>NW_013791818.1:0-603 GCF_000517525.1 Limulus polyphemus
GTTAAATCTTGTGTCTTCTTATTGACAGTACACATGATCGTTAAATCTTGTGGCTTGTTATTGATAGTACACAGTATCGTTAAATCTTTTGGCTTGTTATTGATAGTACACAGTATCGTTAAATCTTGTGTCTTCTTATTGACAGTACACAGTATTGTTAAATATTTTTTCTTCTTATTGACAGTACACAGTTTCGTTAAATCTTGTGGATTGTTAGTGACAGTACACAGTATCGTTAAATCTTGTGTCTTCTTATTGACAGTACACAGCATTGTTAAAACTTGTGTCTTTTTATTGACAGTACACAGTATCGTTAAATCTTGTGGCTTGTTAGTGATAGTACACAGTATTGTGAAATCTTGTCTTATTTTTGATAATACATAGTATTGTTAAATCTTGTGTCTTCTTATTGACAGTACACAGTATTGTTAAATCTTGTGTCATCTTATTGGCAGTTCACAGTATCGTTAAATCGTGTTTCTTCTTATTGACAATACACAGCATTATTAAAACTTGTGTCTTTTGATTGATAGTACACAGTATTGTTAAATCTTGTGTCTTCTTATTGACAGTACACAGTTTCGTTAAATCTTGTGGCTTGCT
>NW_013791819.1:0-200 GCF_000517525.1 Limulus polyphemus
TGATTCATCTATATAGATAAGTTTGTTTAAAGACCAACTTTCTTAGTGAAGGTTTATTTACATTAAATAAATGTTATCTTCTAGATTAGAAAACATCAGTAATAAAGTTGATAGTTTGCTACAATACATAAGGTAAACCGTTCGAGTTTTAACTGATATTTCATGACTTTATTCCAGACAGCTTCTTTCTTTCTCTGGCC
>NW_013791820.1:0-602 GCF_000517525.1 Limulus polyphemus
AATACATTCATCTTCAATGTCAGCCAAGTATACTTCCTGTCTGTCCTTTATGCCCATGAGCTCAATAGTTACCCACACTGGTCCCCACAACCTTGTAGAATGTCCTGTCACACCATAAAGCTTCTGTATGGCTTCTGGTACTCCTTGATGATCTAACACCTTGACGCTCACAAGGGTTTGCTGAGACGCAGAGTCTATGACAAACTTGCACCTTTGGCCATCCAGCTTTCCTGTCACATAGACACTGTGTGTGCTTGGCATTTTACACCTAGCCGATGGGACTTTCAAGATGGGGTTTGATGGGTGTCGCTCAACACCAACCACTACTGGTCTCCTTGAGGCCGACTTGTTGGTAATATTTTTCTTACACTGGCTCCTCGAATGTCCAGGCTTTCCACAGTTCCAACAACCTTTCTGCATACCAGCCTTTCCTGCTGTGGCACCTCCCCTGCGTTGAAGCTTCCAGCATTGATCTCTCTTGTGTCCAGGTTTATTACAGTGCCAGCAAAGTCCCTCAAACCTCTCTGAAAGCTGACTTTTTCTGGCCTTGAATCCAGATGACTGTACCAACCTCGGTACCTCTGTGCTGGACTTAACGTAGG
>NW_013791821.1:0-601 GCF_000517525.1 Limulus polyphemus
ATCGATATCTATAGTTTTTTATATCTAGATATCATTTGTAAGTAGATATCTAACCTTTGGTTACAGAATTTTAACTTTTGATTGAAATAGCATAGGCGTAGGCGCTAGGGGCGCATTATATCTACATATAATCAAAGGATACCTAGAAATATAAAAACTATAGATATAGTTATGTCTCCGTTTGTTAAATTTTCCGTAACTTCGTTCCGACGAAACTTTAGCGACACAAGTCGTTACTTAATAAAAATGGTTTATTCTTTCTGAATATAACTTTACAATACACTTAATTTCAACATTCGCGCTAAAACAAACACTATAACGAACGTTAACTTCAACAATACTCTCTGACTGCAGATCAATTACTCACTACCTACACACATTGTCCCGTCACTTTGTCATCATCTTATATATACCATATTACCCCCAATCTAGTAAATGCTAGGACATTCACGAAGGTTCGAGAGAAGGAGTGGCGTGACACTAGTCACGTGACCTCGCTGTCGCAACAATATCTATAATCAAAAGTTAAAATTCTGCAATCAACTGATAAAACCGGTACTATAGCTAAAGTACTGTATGAATAGGGGAAAATTGATTTCCT
>NW_013791822.1:0-603 GCF_000517525.1 Limulus polyphemus
TAATTGTAATTCTAATTACCGACTTTATAACCACCATACTCATCTTTAGCCTTACTTGGTACAACTACTCCATGAACACCTAGGTGTAACTCTAGTTACAGATTTTATAACCACCATTCCCATCTTTAGCCTTATTTGGTACAACTACTCCACGAACAATTAGGTGTAACTCTAGTTACCGAATTTATAACCACCAAATTCATCTTTAGCCTTTCTTGTTACAACTACTCTATGAACACTTAGGTGTAACTCTAGTTACCGAATTTATAACCACCATACTCATATTTAGCGTTATTTGGTACAACTACTCCATGAAAACCTAGGTGTAACTCTAGTTACCGAGTTTGTAACCACCATACTCAACTTTTGCGTTATTTGGTACAACAACTCCACAAATACCTAGGTGTAACTCTAGTTTTTTAATTTATAACCATGTTATTCATCTTAGCCTTACTTGGTACAACTACTCCATGAACACTTAGGTGTCACTCTAGTTACTGAATTTATAACCATCCTACTCGTCTTTAGCCTTAGTTGGTACAACTACTCCATAAAAAGCTAGGTGTAACTCTAGTTACCGAATTTATAACCACCATATTCATC
>NW_013791823.1:0-2162 GCF_000517525.1 Limulus polyphemus
CCTACATAATACCTTAGATGTTAAGTGAACAAAGTGTACAGTCTTCTGTCGTATATAATCATGAGTTACATAATACCTTACATGTTAATAACAATATAGTGTACAGTCTTCTCTTTTATACATGCACGATTTATATAATACCTTACATGTTAATACCAACCTAGTGTACAGTATTCTCTCTTACACATGCGCGAGTTACATAAAAAGACTGTACACTATGTTGTTATTAACATGTAAGGTATTATGTAACTCGTGCTTATATACGACAGAAGACATTACACTTTGTTGTATTAACATGTAAGGTATTATGTAACTCGTGCATATATAAGAGAGAAAACTGTACACTATGTTGTTATTAACATGTAAGGTATTACGTCACTCGTGCATATATAATAGAGAAGACTGTACACTATGTTCTTATTAACATGTAAGGTATTATATAACTTGTGCATATGTAAGAGAGAGGACTGTACACTATATCTTTATTAACATGTAAGGTCTCGTGCATATATAATAGAGAAGACTGTACACTATGTTCCTATTAACATGTAAGGTATTATGTAACTTGTGCATATGTAAGAGAGAAGACTGTACACTATATCCTTATAAACATGTAAGGTATTATGTAACTCGCGCATGTGTAAGAGAGAATACTGTACACTAGGTTGGCATTAACATGTAAGGTATTACGTATATCGTGCATGTATAAGAGAGTGACATAATACCTTACATGTTCAAAACAACATAGTGTACAGTCTTCTCTCTTACATATGCACAAGTTACATAATACCTTACATGTTAATAGGAACATAGTGTACAGTCTTCTCTATTATATATGCACGAGTTACGTAATACCTTACATGTTAATAACAACATAGTGTATAGTATTCTCTGTTATATATGCACTAGTTACATAAAACCTTACATGTTAATAACAACATAGTGTACAGTCTTCTCTCTCTTACACATGCACGAGTTACATAATAATTTACATGTTAATAACAATACAGTGTACAGTCTTCTCTCTTACATATGCACAAGTTACATAATACCTTACATGTTAATAACCGACTGTACACAATGTTGTTATTAACATGTAAGGTATTATGTAACTTGTGCATATGTAAGAGAGAAGACTGTACACTATATTGTTATTTACGTGTAAGGTATTATGTAACTCGTGCATGTATAAGACAGAAGACTGTACACTATGTTGTTATTAAAATGTAAGGTATTATGTAACTCGTGCATACATAAGACAAAATACTGTACACTATGTTGTTATTGAAATGTAAGGTATTATGTAACTCGTGCATGTATAAGAGAGAGAAGACTGTTCACTATGTTGTATTAACATGTAAGGTATTATTTAGCTCGTGCATATATAAAAGAGAAGACTGTACAATATGTTGTTATTAACATTTAAGTTATTATGTAACTCGTGCATATATAAGAGTGAAGACTCTACACTATGTTGTTATTAACATGTACGATATTATGTAACTTGTGCATATGTAAGAGAGAAGACTGTACACTATATTCTTATGAACATGTAAGGTATTATGTAACTCGTGCATGTGTAAGAGAGAGAAGACTGTACACAATGTTGTTATTAACATGTAAGGTATTATGTAACTTGTGCATATGTAAGAGAGAAGACTGTACACTATATTTCCTCTCTCTTACACATGCACGAGTTACGTAATACCTTACATGTTAATAACAATATAGTGTACAGTCTTCTCTCTTACATATGCACAAGTAACATAATACCTTACATGTTAATAACAACATTGTGAACAGTCTCCTCTCTCTTACACATGCACGAGTTACATAATACCTTACATGTTCATAAAAACATAGTGTACAGTCTTCACTCTTATATATGCACGAGTTACATAATACCTTAAAAGTTAATAACAACATATTGTACAGTTTTCTCTGTTATATATGCACGAGTTACGTAATACCTTACATGTTAATAACAAAATAGTGTATAGTATTCACTCTTATATATGCACGAGTTACATAATACCTTAAATGTTAATAACAACAAAGTGTACAGTCTTCTATCTTTTACACATGCACGAGTTACATAATACCTTAAATGTTAATAACAACATATTGTACAGTCTTCTTTTTTATATATGCACGAGTTACAT
>NW_013791824.1:0-602 GCF_000517525.1 Limulus polyphemus
GGTAGCGGCTCTAGAACTCAGGTACGGAACCCAAAATCAGTCGGAGGTCTACAGGTCTAGGTTTAGGAAGAGAGTCCGTGCTAAAGGGGAGAGCCTGCAAGAGCTAGCACAAGACTTGGAAAGCATGGCACACAAGGCCTACCCAACTGCACCACCCGATCTCCTCAAGTTGTTGCTGAGGGATCAATTCGTAGATGCTTTGGACAGTCCACAACTTAAGGTACAAGTGAAGCAAGCACACCCCTTTACCATGCAGGATGCAATGGCCAGAGATCTCGAATTTGAATCCTACGTTAAGTCCAGCACAGAGGTACCAAAGTTGGTACAGTCATCTGGATTCAAGGTCAAAAAATGTCAGCTTTCAGAGAGGTTTGAGGGACTTTGCTGGCACTGCAATAAACCTGGGCACAAGAGAGCTCAATGCTGGAAACTTCAACACAGGGGAGGTGCCACAGCAGGAAAGCCTGGTATCCAGAAAGGTTGTTGGAACTGTGGAGAACACGGACATTTGAGGAGCCAGTGTAGGAGGAATATTACCAACAAGTCAGTCTCAAGGAGACCAGTAGTGGTTGGTGTTTAGCGACGCCCACCAACCCCCATCA
>NW_013791825.1:0-817 GCF_000517525.1 Limulus polyphemus
TAAAATCTTGGGTCTTCTTATTGACAGTACATAGTATCGTTAAACCGTGTGTCTTCTTATTGACAGTACACAGTATCGTTAAATCTTGACAAGATTTAACAATATTGTGTACTATCAATAAAAAGACACAAGATTTTTCGATACTGTATACTGTGAATAACAAGATTTAACAATACTATGTACTGTCAATAAGAAGACACTCTTTTTATTGACAGGACACATTATTGTTAAATCTTGTGTTTTCTTACTGACAGTACACATTATCGTTGAATATTGTGTCTTCTTATTGACAGTACACATTAGTGTTAAATCTTGTGTGTTCTTATTGATAGTACACAGCATTTATAAATATTGTGTCTTCTTATTGATAGTACACAGTATTGTTAAATCTTGTCTTTTTATTGACAGGACACAGTATTGTTAAAGCTTGTGTCTTCTTATTGACAGTACACAGTACAATTAAATCTTGTGTCTTCTTATTAACAGTACACAGTATCGATAAATCTTGTGTCTTCTTATTGACAGTACACAGTATCGCTAAATCATGTGTCTTCTTATTGACAATATACAGTATCGAAAAATTTTGTGTCTTTTTATTGATAGTACACAATATTGTTAAATCTTGTGTCTTCTTATTTACAGTACACAGTATCGTTAAATATTGTGTCTTTTTATTGATAGTACACAGTATTGCTAAATCGTGTGTCTTCTTATTTGCAGTACACAGTTTTGTTGAATCTTGTGTCTTCTTTGTGACAGTACACAGTATCGTTAAATCTTGTTCTTTTTATAGATAGTACACAGTATTGCTAAAACG
>NW_013791826.1:0-601 GCF_000517525.1 Limulus polyphemus
CTAAGATACAAACTACAATGTAAGAAGGGTAAACTAAGGTACAAACTACATTATGGGAAGGGTAAGCTAAGATACAAACTACAATGTAAGAAGGGTAAACTAAGGTACAAACTACATTATGGGAAGGGTAAACTAAGATACAAACTACAATGTGGGAAGGGTAAACTAAGATACAAACTACAATGTAAGAAGGGTAAACTAAGATACAAACTACAATGTAAGAAGGGTAAACTAAGGTACAAACTACATTATGGGAAGGGTAAGCTAAGATACAAACTACAATGTAGGTACAAGGAAAAGTAAAATATATCGTAGATATACACAGACGAGTAGAAAGAAGTCACACCTAAGTATATTTTTAATAACAATTTTTAAATGCCTATTAGTTGAATCATATTTAACAACAACAACAAAAGCCAAAATAAAATGTAACAATTTCGATAAGTGGATCTGTCTTCCTGCAGGGGCAACGATAGTTTCGCCTCTCAAATGCGCTAGGATTTTATCGTTTTTAAATGTGGTTTACCAACCCTTTATTTGCCCTACATGTTTTAGTAGCCTGTACTACAGGTGTTAATTTGGCATTATATGTTTTAAGTAG
>NW_013791827.1:0-603 GCF_000517525.1 Limulus polyphemus
ATCTCGTGAACTAACTCGTTTAAACTTAAGGCAGGGTTTTTATTTCGTCGTTAGATCACGCAGCTACATCAGCCTGACCAACAAAGTTACATAATCTTTCACAACATTAACATCTGTATGTCATCGTTAGGGGAAGCTCGTGAAATTCAACGTGTTTTAGTTAGAAGGTGAGTTAGCACTTTGATATAACTAAAACTTCATATTTGAACTAAACGATAGAAGGAATAATAAATGAACGGTAAACTTAACTTAGTAGAATTTACTATCTCACATCATACATAAAAACTGGCGTATAGGATAATATTTTCATACACAAACACGGACACTAACATACCTAAACTAAATATAGTAGTATAGGATTATATTTATTTAGTCAGATACTAACATACATAAACTAAATAAACAGTGACGACATGTTTTTGAATTATAACTTCATAAAACCCCAATAGCTTGTAGCGACCCCTGGACTTCAGTAAGAACGTGTCCTCTTCATCCAATTCGAATTTGTTTATTTACAGGTTTATTATCATTGTATATTATAATAATCTACATCCATGAATCTAATAACCTTGTTGGAATTGTTTTTATCAGTTATTATTATTA
>NW_013791828.1:0-598 GCF_000517525.1 Limulus polyphemus
CTTTGACGTCGGAAATCAGCCAGATGATTCTCATAGGGACCATCCACTTGATTCTTCGCATCATTTGTTATAAACGTCAATATTCACTTTGACATATTTTGGATCGACGTGACCCAAGGCCGTCAAAGAAAAAGATGAAAAACAACAAAATATCATGATCTCTCATGATCTTCGTACGGCTGTTATTAGAAGACTTTTTGTTTGTTAAAAGGCCACACACATATATACCGAGTCTCGAATATATGGTATTTTCTAACATATTTAATTTATATTATTTACTTATTTATTTTAAATTGGTTAGTTAAATTTTATCATTGAAGGAAAATGGAATTGATAAGATAATCAAATATATGTTTCTGTAACAATAACATATAACAAACAGTGTAATTATTAATCTCAGTAGTAGATGGCCCGGCATGGCCAGGTGGTTAGGGCACTCGACTCGCAATCTGCGGGTCGCGGGTTCGAATCCCCGTCCCACCAAAACATGCTCGCCCTTTCAGCCGTGGGGGCGTTATAATGTGACGGTCAATCCCACTATTCGTTGGTAAAAGAGTAGCCCAAGAGTTGGCGGTGGGTGGTGATGACTAGCTGCCTT
>NW_013791829.1:0-600 GCF_000517525.1 Limulus polyphemus
ATGCATAGCTTATAGTTTTAAATATGTATTGCAAAACTCCCGCCTATTCTCCAAAGTTGTAGAAGATTCTTGAGAGTAAGAATCAACAATATATGTGTGTGTACTAAACGATTTAATTTGTATTGTTACGTAAAATTGAAATTTCTAGAAAGCCTCCACATGGCTATAAATATAACCAACGCGACGCGCCAAAGAGAGAGTATCTATTATTACTTCGCTATAATCAGTGTGCTATAAAAACTTCTGAAGCTATAACTGTGATTGTTATAACGCTTATCAATCGGAAAACTTCAGGTATTTGACCAGGAACCTTTACAAAGTTCGAACATTACAAATTATTTAACTTCAATGGATTCTCGACGGACATTAGTATTTTTACAAAAAAATTGCCTAACGTCACCGAAATAAAAATCGGCGTGTGATCAGTGCAGGACAAAGCTAGCTAGCTTCCCGTCAAGCGAATCGTACCTACATCAACTCGTAATTAACTTGCTCATCGCGAACCCTCGATACGATATCAAGGAAGTTCCAAACCAGAAAGAAGACTTTATATTGTTTGTATGTTTGTGAAACTTTTGTTTATAAATCATTGTTTGTAAT
>NW_013791830.1:0-603 GCF_000517525.1 Limulus polyphemus
AAAAGTTATATATTAAAGAGACACAGATAAACATCGATTTTTGTGTGTCACATGGTATGTTAAATGCAGCACTGGTTCAAATCAGATGTTTGTGATGTCAAAATACTAAGTCTATAGTTTTGTATGAATCAGGAACTCAAATTATCAATATTGACAAGCTATAATATAAAATAAGAACCTCATATCTTTTCTATTTGCTGAGATATCACTCATGTACTGAATCAATCACAGTGGCCCCACTAACCTCTTTCCATTTTTGGAAACAGTCCCTTATATACACTTACTTCAATATATGACATGTGAATAACCAATTGAAAGCTCAGAATGTTCATTTAGTGGCTTTCTCAGCCATTTTCAAATATTATGACATCATTTTATTCTTTCGATACAAATCTTCATGCTGGTAGGGTGAGTCTTTAGTCTGCTCGAAATTTCATATTTTTTTAGACTAAAATACATTCTTAGTTACTAAGCTTAATAAATTATAGTGGAATTCTGTGGTATTGATATAGTAAGTTATGATTTTTTGGTTATTCAAATGTATATATAAAACTTGAAAAAATTATTTCATTTCATATCCTCCCCACTGCGAAATTTTAAAAG
>NW_013791831.1:0-603 GCF_000517525.1 Limulus polyphemus
CCATGATATGATGAAGATACACTTGCTTATTGAAACACTGTAACTGTGATATGATGAGATACACTCTGTGTATTGAAACACTGTAACCGTGATATGATGAAGATACACTCTGTGTATTGAAACACTGTAATCATGATATGATGAAGATACACTCTGTGTATTGAAACACTGTAACCATGACATGATGAAGATACACTCTGTGTATTCAAACACTTTAACCATGATATGACGATACACTCTGTGTATTCAAACACTTTAACCATGATATGACGATACACTCTGTGTATTGAAACACTTTAACCATGATATGACGATACACTCTGTGTATTGAAACACTTTAACCATGATATGACGATACACTCTGTGTATTGAAACACTTTAACCATGATATGACGATACACTCTATGTATTGAAACACTTTAACCATGATATGACGATACACTCTGTGTATTGAAACACTTTAACCATGATATGACGATACACTCTGTGTATTGAAACACTTTAACCATGATATGACGATACACTCTGTGTATTGAAACACTTTAACCATGATATGATGATACACTCTGTGTATTGAAACACTTTAACCGTGATATGATGATA
>NW_013791832.1:0-603 GCF_000517525.1 Limulus polyphemus
AGTTGTGCTGCGTCAATCCCATGATAATTTAACAGGAGGACATCTCGGAATTAGGAAGACATTGATTTTATTGGATAGGTATGAGGCGAGATGTGGAAGAATGGTGCCGGACATGCAGTACATGTAGTGCTAAAAGGAGACCCAAGCATAAGGGATGCACACCTTATGAACAGTTGCCTGTGAATATGTCAGAGTTTGTGGAAGTGTTATCGGAAAGGATGGATGATATTCAACATCAAGTGCGTACAAACTTGAAAACGTCTGCTGATTCGATGAAGTTGACTTATGATAAGAGATCTACTGAAGTCAGCTTTGAACCTGGAGACAAGGTATGGTTGTATAATCCCAGGAAGACCAAAGGGAAGTCTCCTAAGTTGTCATCTCCATACGACATAGTGGATCATCTCTCAGATGTGACGTTCCGGATAAAATGTGGTCGGTGAGGTAAGCCAAAAGTGGTGCATGCCAACAGGCTTTGGCATTATCACGGTCCAGGACATTTCACTTGGGACGAAGTGGAAAACAGAACAAATGACGCTGCTGAAGACGTGCCACCTGAAGAAGCCACCATCGAAGAAGAAACTCTACTCAGTTTGAGAAGGG
>NW_013791833.1:0-1093 GCF_000517525.1 Limulus polyphemus
GTTTGAGGACAGCCAGGGGTGTTCAGAAGCTTTTTTCCGCTTCTCTTCAACCCCGCTGCTTGGTGAGGGATGTACATATTCGTGAGTATTATAGTATGTCCTGGATTTGGTTTGACCGAGTCTAGAGCATACATTAAGCTTAGAAAATCAGGCAGCGGCGCCTTCAAGGATACGTCGGGTGGGATAAAGCACTAGGGCTAAAAATTTTGGGTGGGGGAGGAGGCCGTCTGTCGGTCCTTTTCAGGGCTAGGAGGAGGACCGTGGTCCAATTCTCAGAATTTTGCTATGGGGGGAAACGGGAGTACCCCGAGAAAACCCACTTTCACTGGTCAGGCGCTGAATAATCTTCCCGTCCAATGCCCAAAGCTGAAAAGAAATTTCTTCCAGTTACTTGGTGAGTGTTTTATGTGTTTTCTAGGCTGTTTATGTAATTGAATGGTGATATGTATGTGTTCCAAGTTTCTGGTGTTAGAGCTAATTGTAAATATATTGTACATATTGGATATATTGTACAACACACTTTAATTTATTTGCTCTGACAATGACACTTATTTAAATCCTATGTTTAACTTTATAAGTTAATCTATATAATTGTTCCACTGGATGGAAATGAAAGTGATGGTTAACTCTTAGTTTTATTAACAGTGAAAAATTAATTTCTCATCAATGAAGAGTAAAATAATAGACACATATATGTATTAATCCTTTTCAGCTTCCTGTTACAATAACAAATGCTAGAAAAATGGGTAAAGATTTGAAAACACACTCCATTTTTAACAAGACAGAAAAAAAATATTTTTTGTCCAGTATATACGAAAGGACAAATCCTGCCACATGATGATAGGGATGTTGATTTTTACTTATCTATTTTTATATTTCATCGTGATAGGCTGGTCCCAGTTGTATGATGTACATAAGGCAATTCATGTTGCATTTATTTTTCAATAGAGTTTGAGATCGATAACTATATACAATACTCTTTTACATGTTTAGTGTCAGGTCCAACAGGATGTGGTAATTGTCAGTTGGTAAGCCAGATTTTAGCACATTATTGCCGGGTTATCTATTTACATGTTTAGTGTCAGGTCCAACA
>NW_013791834.1:0-603 GCF_000517525.1 Limulus polyphemus
GACTC
The DNA here is from genome assembly GCF_000517525.1 of Limulus polyphemus. Classification (NCBI taxonomy): domain Eukaryota; kingdom Metazoa; phylum Arthropoda; class Merostomata; order Xiphosura; family Limulidae; genus Limulus; species Limulus polyphemus. The sequence continues at coordinate 6 of NW_013791834.1, forward strand.
AATGCTTTCTTAACTCCAAGATGTCCACCTGTTAAACTATCATGGGATTGATGCAGCACAACTTCCCATAACTTTCTCAGTATAACTGTTTGCCAGGTCGTCACTTTCCCATCTGCAGTTTCCCATCTCCGGACAAGACTACCATCTTCAAGCTTCTACTGGTCCCATTGTGCCCAATAGTTCTTTGTCACAGGGCTTAAGCTAGACACCTTCTCCCAAACAGGGCACAAAACACTTGCTTGTAGAATATCAATTACTGACTTCAGATCTTGGTCTTTCTCCTGTTCTGCTTTAATACCTATACCTGGTTCCACTTCACCATCATCAACTCCTTCAGTCACTTTGACTTCAGCTTGATGACACATGGTTAGTTCAACCTCTCTTTTAACACCTACCGGAATTTGGCCTTTGTTGTTCCCAAACGTCATTTTATCGAAGTTAACTACACACTTCCTCGGTAGTAATTAGTCCAACCTTAATATGCAGTGGTCTTCAATGTCAGCCAAGTATACTTCATGTCTGTCCTTTATGCTCATGAGCTCAATGGTTACCCACACTGGTCCTCACAACCTTGCATAACGTCCTGTCACACCACAGA
>NW_013791835.1:0-603 GCF_000517525.1 Limulus polyphemus
ATGGTGCTTTCCCATCATATTCCTGTGGCTTCCTTCGTACTGGATCACTCCTAGTACTGACATTCATATCTGGGATGTGACTTCTAACGGGACTGAATATGTCTCCATTAGGGGTTAGCTGCGGGCTCTGTAAGGGGCTTGCCATTGTCTGGGGCTGATTAAGTCGATGGTCAATGTATCCTCCTTGTGTTAAAGACAACAGATCGTCCTTTAACGTATCTAATTCGCTTTTAAATTTACTAATGTTTTACATTTGTACTTCTTGCCACTGTTGTAGTCTCTCTTCTTGTTTCTTTTCTCGTTCTTCTTATTTATTTTCTTTCTCCTCTAACAACTGCTGTAATTTCGTTTCTTGTTTATTTTCTTTCTCCTCCAACAACTGCTGTAATCTCTCTTGTTTATTTTGCTGTTTGAGCTGCCATTGTTGTAGGTTTTCTTGCCACTGCTGTCATCTTTCTTCTTGTTTCTTTTCTTTTTCCTCTAACGACTGCTGTAATCTCTCTTCTTGTTTCTTTTCTTTTTCCTCTAACGACTGCTGTAATCTCTCTTCTTGTTTATTTTGTTGTTCGAGCTGCCACTGTTGCAGGTTTTCTTGCAACTGCT
>NW_013791836.1:0-604 GCF_000517525.1 Limulus polyphemus
AACTAGTGTTTTTTAAAATACAGTCACATTTCAGTTATTATACATTAAATATATATATAGATTATTGCTATTTTGAAATAAGTTCTTAAAACTTGTTCTTCTTAAAACATAGAACAGTAAATAAAGAAGTAAAGCAAACAATTATCTCTTCTAGTTATGACCTTTGCACTCGGTTGCTGCTTGATGTAGGTTGCTAAGCCTTTAAAAATTTTGCACATGGAGGATATGAAACAAAATATTTTTTTTTTAGGTTTTACATTTGAATAACTAAAAAATCATAAATCACTACATCAATACCATAGAATTCTACTATAATTTATCAAGCTTAGTAACTGAGCTTTATTTGGGTCTAAAAAAATATGAAATTTTGAGCAGACTAAAGACACAACCTTCCTCATTGAAATCTTCATTCAAAAGAAAGAAATTGTGGAAGGAACATTAGAAAGGCTGAGAAAACCACTAGGGGGACATTCTGAGTTTTTGATTGGTTATTCATGTCATATATAGAAGAAAGTGTATATAAGGGAGCTATTCCAAAAATGGAAGGAGGGCGGGATGCCACTGTGTTTGATTTATTACATGAGCAATATCTTAACAAATAGAA
>NW_013791837.1:0-603 GCF_000517525.1 Limulus polyphemus
CAGTGGGATGGAAATTCTAATCCGCAACCCTTAGGTTGCGAGTCAAGCACCCTAATCACCTGGACATGAGAAGTTTAGTGAGTGACATTCAAAATTTACTTAAACTAGTTTCTTATCATGTTATATAAATATACTTCGTATCAAGATGTAGCTAATAATCCAAATTTTAACAATATATACATTTTAAGTTTTCTAAGGAAATATTTTTAAAAAATCCTCAATTTACCCTAGAGTGAGAATTGTGAAATTTGCTCTCTAGGTGTCCCCTCTACTGTAATTTATATACCATCCCTCCAAGAAGTATGAACTTTAACGTAAGTTACTCATTATATCATAATTATTATTCTGGCAAAATATAATTTTTATAGCTTTGAATCTTAGTTGGTTATAGTGCCATAAAATAGTGCGTCAGCGAGGTCACGTGACTAATGTCACGCCACGTTTCTAGAAATATCTTGTTCCTTCGTGAATGCCCAAGCATTTACTAGATATAGGGTAGTCTGGTATATATAAGATGGTCACAACGTGACGCGATAATGTGTGTAGGTAATGAGTAATTGAACTGCAGTCAGAAAGTATTGTTCAAGTTAACGTCATAATTAC
>NW_013791838.1:0-603 GCF_000517525.1 Limulus polyphemus
ATCGTAAAGTTGTATTCGGAAAGAATAACCCAGTTTTATTAAGTAAGGACTTGTGTCGCTAAAGTTTCGTCGGAACGAAGTTACGGAAAATTAATTAACAAACGGAGACGTAACAATGTGTTTATTTAGACATAAACAACTGTTTATAAACTGAAAGTATGCAACAGTCTCGAAACAAAGAAATGAGAATAAAAACAATAAATTCTGGATTCGTAATTTATGTTTAAAATTACCAGATTCACCTTAGCAATACATTGTTTACCAAATTACAATGAATTATCAAAACATGATTAATCATAATACAACAAATACCAACCCATTCTGACTTTTCTTTCAAAAGTTTTCTATACACTTTCTCAGCTCGTTCGCTTTTCCAGGCTTCTCTATTCTCGTCTCTACATGAAAGAAAAAATGTTTGATTTACCTAAAGATGTTTTTCTCATCTTTACGAACCAGCTTTCATAAAAACACTTTATTAAGTAGAACGAAAAAATTACCCTATTTTACCTTATAACAAATTATAAATCATAGCTGTGAATAAAAATAGTGTTGCGTCAGCGAGATCACGTGACTATTCTCACGCCCTCTGCTTTCTAGAACTAT
>NW_013791839.1:0-603 GCF_000517525.1 Limulus polyphemus
GAAGAAAATGGTATCCAGAAGTTGCCCTGGCCGAGCCAATCTCCTGACATGAACCCCATCGAAAACCTCTGGGCCATACTCGACCGGTAAGTCAAGAAACAACAAAAAAAAACAAACTTCGAAAAGCGATCTACTCCAAGTTTTGAAGCAAGAGTGGGCTAAAATCCCACAATCTAAAATTGACGAGATGATTCTCACGATGCCCCAAAGGATCAATGAACTCCACAAAACGAAAGGAAGATCTACTAGATATTAATTAAATTATAAATATATCAATTCATGTGAATATAACTGAAAAATTTCATTTTTTCTGAAAAGGTGGTGTCTATTTACCTGTGACCACGCTATGTATATTTAGAAATAAGTTCTTAAACTTGTTTTTCTAAAAAAATAGAACAGTAACTAAAGAAGTATAGCAAACAATTATCTCTTCTAGTTATGAACTTTTTACTCATTTGCTGCTTGCCATAGGTTTTTAAGCCTTTTCAAATTTCACATGTGGAGGATGTGAAACAAAATAACTTTTTAAGGTTTTATATATACAATTTGAAATATACAAAAATGATAAATTACTTTATTAATACCATAGAATTCCAGTATAAT
>NW_013791840.1:0-602 GCF_000517525.1 Limulus polyphemus
GAGCGTCTTATATATGTATACCAGACAAATATATATCTAGTAAACGCTAGGGCATTCACGAAGGAACAAGATACTTTTGGAAAATAGGTGGCGTAAAAATAGTCACGTGATCTCGATGACGCAACACTGCCCTCTCCTTAGTATTGTTCGTCCCGAACAATAGCCACATACAATAAACCAATAACAATTAACAATAACTTAATTAAATGTACAGAATTACAATCACAAAATTACAATTCAACAAAGTCTCTTAATTTGACGGGACCTATCTTCTTCCGTACGTCTGGTTGGCTTCTGCATCACGTGGGGTTCATCTGCTTCATCAGGAAATGTCCTATCATCGGTAACAGTCACATCAGTGGGAGTAACTTCATCAAGAGCTTCACCGTTTCCCTTCTCAAAACTGAGTAGAGTTTCTTCTTCGACGGTGGCTTCTTCAGGTGGCACGTCTTCAGCAGCGTCATTTGTTCTGTTGTCCACTTCTGAAATGTCCTGGACCGTGATAACGCCAAAGCCTGTTGGCATGCACCACTTTTGGTTTACCTCGCTGACCACATTTTACCCGGAAAGTCACGTCTGAGAGACGATCCACTATGTCATAT
>NW_013791841.1:0-924 GCF_000517525.1 Limulus polyphemus
TAGATTGTGTGATATTAAGTCACAATACTTATGTTCGGGAAGCGTGATATGTTGTTTGATAGTTTGTATGATATTACAGCACAGTATTTATGTTCGGGAAGCGTGACATGTTAAATGGTAGTTTGTGTGATATTAAGTCACAATACTCATGTTTGGGAAGCGTGAAATGTTGGTTGATAGTTTGTATAATATTACATCACAGTATTTATGTTCGGGAAGCGTGATATGTTGGTTGATAGTTTCTATGATATTATATCACAATGCGACTGATAATAATTTGTTTACAGATATTTCTTTAATTGTACGGGTTTCCAATAAGAAGAAACATAATGACATCTCGACTGCACACCTTGTGCACCACGTGGGACGAGACTAGCCCAGTGGTTAACGTGCGGGAATGTGGAGCTGATATTCTATGGTTCGCGTCCCGTTACCACTAAAAAAAAAAATCAAATCACTCTGCCCTTTAGGATCGTCGGTACATCATAAGAATAACAGTCAAACCCCACTGTTTGGTCTGGTGAGAGTAGCCAAAGATTTGGCACTCGGTGGTAATGACCAGATGCATTCCCTCCAGTCTATCATTTAGAGTTAGGGGCGGAGTTAGGGGCGGATAGTCTTTGTGTATCTTCGCTTGAAATCCATCAAACAAACAAAAAAATTCGAAATGGTGTATTTAAGTGTTTTACACTCACGAAAAAAAAAGAAAATCTATCATTCTATGGGTATTGGAAGAACTTGTAGCATTCCGCCACAATTTAATTCTTCGTATTGTTAGCCGACACTAGGCAGCTGGTACATAATTGAATAGAGTTGTTTAAATATTTGTTTAACAACAAGTAAAACTTGGAATGGTCTATTCTTTCATTGGAGATGTGTCTTGAGCCAGACTGGTTTCGGAGAATTCCACTCCACATCAGTGAC
>NW_013791842.1:0-603 GCF_000517525.1 Limulus polyphemus
CAACACAACTTCCCGTAACTTCCTCGGTATAACCGTTTGCCAGGTCGTCACTTTCCCATCTGCAGTTTTCCATCTCCAAAGAAGAATACCATCTTCAAGTTTTAACTGGTCCCATTGTGCCCAATAGTTCTTGGTCACAGGGCTTAGACTAGACGCCTTTTCCCAAGCAGGGCGCAAAACACTTGCTTTTAGAAAATCAATTATTGGCTTCAAATCTTGGTCTTTCTCCTGCTCTGCTTTAATATGTATACCTGGTTCCACTTCACCATCATCAACTCTTTCAGTCGGCTTGACTTCAGCTTGATGGCACCTGGTTTGTTCAACCTCTCTTTTACAGCAATGTCTGCAGTCATTTTTGCAGGGTATTCGGCTCAGTCCATCAGCATTACCATGGGATTTTCCTTCTCTATATTCAATATTATAATTATACTGGTCTATTTTTCCGATCCAACGTGATAGTTGTCCCTCTGGGTTCTTTAATTATCTTAACCAGCGTAACGCAGCATGGTCTGTCCTGATGGTAAACCTTGTACCATAGAGGTAAGGATGGAAATATGTCTTTATTATAGCAAGGAGTTCCCTCCGTGTTACACAGTAGTTCCT
>NW_013791843.1:0-603 GCF_000517525.1 Limulus polyphemus
ACTTCCTCCACTGTTGATGGCCTATAGGACAGCAGAGCATGAAACCACTGGATACACTCCAGCGAGGTTGATGTTTGGTCGGGAACTTTGGTTGCCAGTGGATCTGTTAACATGACCCCCACCTTATGAAGAGTTGCCTGAGAATGTGTCAGAGTTTGTGAAAGTATTATCGGAAAGGATGGATGATATCCACCATCAAGTGCGTTCAAACTTGAAAACGTCTGCTGATTCGATGAGGTTAACTTATGATAAGAGATCTACTGACGTCAACTTTGTACCAGGAGACAAGGTATGGTTGTATAATCCCAGGAAGACCAAAGGGAAGTCTCCTAAGTTGTCTTCTCCATGGAAAGGCCCATATGACATAGTGGATCGTTCCGGATAAAATGTGGTCGGCAAGGTAAGCCAAAAGTGGTGCATGCCAACAGGCTTTGGCGTTATCACAGTCCAGGACATTTCAGTTGGGACGAAGTGGAAAACAGAATAAATGACGCTGCTGAAGACGTGCCACATGAAGAAGCCACCGTCGAAGAAGAAACTCTACTCAGTTTTGAGAAGGGAAATGGTGAAGCTCTTGATGAAGTTACTACCACTGATGTGACT
>NW_013791844.1:0-603 GCF_000517525.1 Limulus polyphemus
AACAATACTAAGGAAGGGGTAGTGTTACAATAGCGGAAGTCGCGTGACACTGGGAGCATGCGCGATGGAGTTTCTCGAAGGATCTAGAATTATCGGGGAGGCCCGAGTGTGTTCGAGGCGCCCTCTTTTTTAGTAAAAAAGCCTGGCGAGAAAAAACAGCTCGATCGAAGAGATAGATTGAAGATAGATAGATAATTGAGTCAAGCAAACAGTAGGCACCATAAGAAAAGTGTGTGTGAATCACTGTGATTTGTAGCGTGTGTTATAAAGGCTGTTAAGTTTGAAGTGACTGTGGAAATTTTGTGTAATTAGTTTTAATTAAGAAATGACTGAAGTTCCCGGAAAGAATTTATACCGGAAATTAACAAACGAGCAGATGAGTCACAATATAGAGATTAGTGAACACAGTCTATAGTTAATTATGAGGACGCACACAAGAAATCGATTAAAGTAAAACATGTACTAATTTAACTTTGCAATGACTAATTATTAATATTAAATTCCAAAACAAAAACGTATTTGTTAACTAGCAATAATTACAGATGTATTATTTGTAAACATATAGAACGTAGCGATCAAATCTTCTGTTCTTGCAACAAACAA
>NW_013791845.1:0-602 GCF_000517525.1 Limulus polyphemus
GTAAACGCTTTAATTAGTATTGTTACGTAAAACTGAAATTTCTAGAACGCCTCCGCAGCCTATAAATATAACCAACGCGACTCGCCAAAAGGAGTGTATCTATTATTAGTTCGCTATAGTCAGTGTGCTATAAACTTCGGAAGCTATAACTGTGATTGTTATAACGCTTATCAATCGGAAAACTTCAGATATTTGACCAGAAATATATATAAATTTCAAACATTACAAACCATTTAACTTCAGTGGATTCACATCGGACATTAATATTTTTACGAAAACATTACTCTAATAGCAGTATGAACAGTGAATACTACAGGGCTAGCTATCTCCCTTTTTAGCGAAACATATCTACATAAACTCGTAATTAACTCGCTCATCGTGAGCCTTCGATAAGATATCAGGGAGGTTCCAGACTAGAAAGAAAACTTTATATTGTTTGTAAGTTTGTGAAACTTTTGTTTATAAATCATTGTTTGTAATAACTATTCGTAATAATTGTTATTGTAAATTGTATTGTTGTCTGTATATTAAAACGTATTTGTGTTAAAAACGAAAACTAACGTGTATCAATCTTGTTAGCAAATATCATAAACTGACTATAT
>NW_013791846.1:0-603 GCF_000517525.1 Limulus polyphemus
TAACCAAGCACCAGTTCATAATATAGTGGTTAGTACACTATGTTCACCCTGTAATGACCAAGCACTGCTCATAATATAGTAGTACGCTATGTTCACCTTGTAATAACCAAGCACCAGTTCATAATATAGTAATACACTATGTTCAACTTGTAATAACCAAGCACCAGTTCATAATATAGTAGTTAGTACACTATGTTCACCGGGTAATAACCAAGCACCAGTTCATAATATAGTGTTGTTTCAGTTGTTTCGATAGCTTTACACGCATCTACTATCGCGACAAGCAAAATGAAAATAGAAATCCCTTGTGTCAAACATGTGATCCACATTCTGCATGGTAAACACTATAATACGCCCCCAATGACTTGGTGGTAAGTCTCATAAAGCTAAACAATAGAGTTTCGATACCCTATAATACGCCCCCGATGACTTGGTGGTAAGTCTCATAAAGCTAAAAAATAGAGTTTCGATACCCTATAATACGCCCCCGATGACTTGGTGATAATTCTCATAAAGCTAAACAATAGAGTTTCGATACCCTATAGTACGCCCCCAATGACTTGGTGATAATTCTCATAAAGCTAAACAACAGAGTTTCGATAC
>NW_013791847.1:0-603 GCF_000517525.1 Limulus polyphemus
TAAATACACAGTGATTCACATACTTTACTTACAGTGCCTACTCAATTATCTATCTATCTCTTCAATCTATCTATATCTCTTCAAATCGTGCTGGTTTTTCTCGCCAGGCTTATATACTAAAAAAGAGGGTGCCTCGAACAAACTAGAGTTGCCAGGAAAATTCACGATCCTTCGAGAAACTCCAGCGCGCATGCTCCCAGAGTCGCGTGACTTCTGCTGTCATAATACTGCCCCTTCCTTAGTAGTGTTCATCTCGAACAATAGCCACTTACATTTAACCAATAGATAATTAACAATAACTTAATTAAATGTACAGGTCTTAATGTTACAGGACGTATCTTCTTTCGTACTGGTCTCTGTCTCATTGGCTTCTGCTTCACGTGGGGTTCATCTGCTTCATCAGGAAATGTCCTACCATCGGTAACAGTCACATCAGTGGTAGTAACTTCATCAAGTGCTTCACTGTTTCCCTTCTCAAAACTGAGTAGAGTTATTTCTTCAACAGTGGCTTTTTCAGGTGACACGTCTTCAGCAGCGTCATTTGTTCTGTTGTTCACTTCGTCCCAACTAAAATGTCCTGGGCCATGATAATGCCAAAGCCTG
>NW_013791848.1:0-603 GCF_000517525.1 Limulus polyphemus
GTCCAGGGTACGAGTACTCCAGCTAGTTGTGTAATAATTTTAGTTAACCAGCATTTAAAACTGCAAATCAAAAGATTAAAATATAAATCCAATTTTCCATCAATATTTTTTTTCAGAAAACAGCCACGTGGGTAATGTATGCCACAAAGTAATTTCACAAATCTTACAAACATGACTAAGTAGAGAAATATCAAGGACATAGGCCTGACTTTGCCAACTGAGTACAGTACACTACAGTGGATTAGTTTCAAGAATACTGCAGGAACATATTTATCTGCAGCATAATCAACAATTTTCACCATTAAATGCACCATTCATAGTTATATGCTAGCCAAATTCTGCTATTTCATGTGAAAATAATTTCTGCAGTAATTTGTTTTCATGTGAACATGCATATACACAATTGGCAATGTGCAAAACATTTATACATCTAATACGCTTAACTGATATTTCACACATACATAACAATTAAATGTAACAAAATAGAAAGGCATGTACATATATACTGCAATAAAACTATGCTTACTCTGTTAAAAGCACTCTTGACTCTTCTATATATATATATATAGCACAGTTACATTAACGTGTTTTTCTGTTCAAGCA
>NW_013791849.1:0-602 GCF_000517525.1 Limulus polyphemus
TACTATTTGCTTGACTCAGTTATCTATCTCTTCAATCTATCTATACCTTTTCTCTCGCTGGCTTTATTTGCCGGGCTTACATACTGTTACGTCTCCGTTTGTTAATTAATTTCCGTAACTTCGTTCCGACGAAACTTTAGCGACACAAGTCCTTACTTTATAAAACTGGTTTTTTATTTCTGAATATAACTTTACAATACACTTAATTTCAACATTCGCGCTAAAACAAACGCTATAACGAACGTTAATTTCAACAATACTCTTTGACTGCAGATCAATTACTCACTACCTACACATTGTCCCGTCACGTTGTCACCCTCTTTTATATACCAGACTACCCCCCAATCTAGTAATCTTGGGAAGGTTCGAGAAAGAGTGGCGTGATACTAGTCACGTGACCTCGCTGACGCAACAATACTAAAAAAAAAAAGATGGCGCCCGGAACAAACTAGAATTGCCAGGAAAATTCATGATCCTTCCAGAAACTACAGCGCGCATGCTCCCAGCATCGCGTGACATCTGCTGTCGTAACAATATACTTTTACCGTAGTTTTCCATCTTATTCTGTAGAAGAATAGTCATTAATTCGTAAAGACACTCGA
>NW_013791850.1:0-603 GCF_000517525.1 Limulus polyphemus
GCCCTGTTTTGTAAACTGAAGCAATATTGTTTCACAGGTTTATTTATGATACCCTGTTTTGTAAACTGATGCTACATTGTTTCACAGGTTTATTTATGATACCCTGTTTTGTAAACTGAAGCAATATTGTTTCACAGGTTTATTTATGATACCCTGTTTTGTAAACTGATGCTACATTGTTTCACAGGTTTATTTATGATACCCTGTTTTGTAAACTGATGCTACATTGTTTCACAACTTTATTTATGATGCCCTGTTTTGTAAACTGAAGCTACATTGTTTCATAGGTTTATTTATGATACTTTGTTTTATAAACTGATGCTACATTGTTTCACAGGTTTATTTATGATACTTTGTTTTGTAAACTGAAGCAATATTGTTTCACAAGGTTATTTATGATACCCTGTTTTGTAAACTGATGCTACATTGTTCCACAGGTTTATTTATGATGCCCTGTTTTGTAAACTGAAGCTACATTGTTTCATAGGTTTATTTATGATACGTTGTTTTATAAACTGATGCTACATTGTTTCACAGGTTTATTTATGATACCCTGTTTTATAAACTGATGCTACATTGTTTCACAGGTTTATTTATGATACC
>NW_013791851.1:0-602 GCF_000517525.1 Limulus polyphemus
GTTAGAGGAAGGATAGTTGGTCAAGCAGATGGTGGAATAAGTCAGCGGCAATTTTTGCAGAATTTGGGAATTCCGCTTTCGACAGTCAACAGAATCATTGTGCAGTTCAGAAAACACGGCAGGAAACAACTGAGCAGCGTCCGGGTCGTCCTGGTCCATCAGAGAGGCAAAAAGGGCTGTCAAGAGGAGCATCGAAATCTGTTCAACGGATTCTCCACAGATTGGATTATCGTTGCAGAGCAGCTAGACGGAAGCCCTTATTAAGACCTGCCAACATAGTCAGATGAAAGAAGTGGGCAAGTGATATGATGACCAAGCCTCTGTACTTTTGGAAGACCGTATTGTTCTCAGACGAATGAGGATTCGCTCAATTTTCGGACAGTGGAAGGATATGGGTCTGGAGAATGCCACACCAAGAGTTTTGGCTCAACAGATCACAGCCAACTGTGAAGCAGGGTGGTTTCAGCGTGATGGTTTGGGGATCTGTTTGGGTTGGGGGGAGATCGAGCTTAGTGGAGTGCGTTGGCAACATAAATTTTGCGAAATACGTCGAAATATTTGAGGAAGAACTCTTGCCACTTTATTCCTCGGGTATCGTGGAC
>NW_013791852.1:0-602 GCF_000517525.1 Limulus polyphemus
AGACTAAGAACATGCAAAAAAGTAGAAAAATTCACTTCCAAAAATTTTCCTGGCTTTCTAACTATGTGACAAGAACCCTTTCAAATTCATCCAAGCTAGTCGTTAATCTTACCCATGGGAACAATGTTGCTACTCCGAGTGAAATTGACGGTTATTTGTTCAGAACACAACATTATACAATATGCCATTTGATGGATGAAAACCTTGACTTTTTATTGGTTATAGGTAATATATAATGAAATGTAAGAGAGAACTATCAACGAATTGTGAAAGAGAGGATGTGGCAGGAGGGGTCTGATTTTCTATTGGATAGCTCTATAACCAAACAAAATTGAAGGCTATAAAAATTATGGTCTGTTTGAGAAATAACAATTTTATATCGTATTTTACATTTAAGTTTAGTACATTTTTGATGGATGATGGATAAAATAGGGATGATGACATACTAAGACAAAATGTGTCATGTGTGTGCACTAGTGGAAATTCATGAGTTTTTAATATATTTCCTTATAGAATTAAGAACTTAAAACATGCATACTATTAAAATATGGATTATTAGCTAAGATTTTAAGCTATTCTAGTTGGTATAACATAAATAAAAA
>NW_013791853.1:0-1009 GCF_000517525.1 Limulus polyphemus
ATAGTTCTAGAAACTAGAGGGCGCCACACCAGTCACGTGACCTCGATGACGCAACAATATGATATGCTATAAACCAGTACCGGTACCGGTACCCGAAATCAAATACTTTAGACAGTCAAAATAAAACAACGTTTGGGTATTTTATTATTATTATTAATTGATGGTTAGATTGCATACATATATTCTCCTTTGAAAAGGGAAGAAAGATAATGAACTTCGTTATTAATAATTAAAACGTATAGAAAATCCATTTTGGGGCACTAGTACCGATCACATAATATACTTTTCAAGTCAGTTTACTAAAATAGGCCTAAGAAGTTCAAAATTTGACGTTACGAAAATCTAGTAAATTTGTGAAATATCTAAAGACGCGATCTAACCTATATAAAAGCCAATGTGTGCCACTTCACGTCACCTTTGATTTCTCGAAATAGCAGGAATCATAAAATAAAATGCATTTATCCAAATGGCATAGTTCGATTACTGTCTGCCCGTTACGATTTTAGTGACGGGGTACAATTGGACCGTGAGGAGAAGGGGGGTGCCGTTAAACCTTATAAGTGTAGTGAGTGTTGGTGTGATAAGCCGAAAGTAAATACGTATTGTGGAATCACCTAGCCTAGAGCCAAGTGCATAAAATTTATCATGAAAATAAAAATATCGATTCAATTTTAAACTTAAATAATTTCTGAATTAAGCTATTTTCTGTTATATCATCAGTGTTTTTAATAAAACAAACTTTTTTAATTAACAGAGACTTTGAATTAACAAATTAACAAATATTTTTCCAATTTTGTTGTATATATATTTAATTTTATACTTTCAGTACATAGGCAAACAACATTATTAGATTATACTTTTGTTGCTAAGCAACATGACATAAAAGCCATTGTTGGATGTTACCAAAAAGCACTGTATTTCTATATATATATATGAAGTTAATCTAACTGATTTTAATCAATAATTATTCAATGAACACACCACAATTCATTTCATAAATTATCTTAAT
>NW_013791854.1:0-602 GCF_000517525.1 Limulus polyphemus
AATTATACATGTACATTAGGTCTATAAGAAACTTCATTTCTACTTCGTGATTTATTTTCCTGTAGATGGTGGAATTATTTCCACTGTTACATGTAGAGTTTTAAAGTTTCTTTTAACTTATATTTTTTAAACTTTACAAATAAATTATTGTGCAAGTAAAAACATTGATGTCTCGTTTTATCAATTTTATTTAAAGAAAATACTCCAATATAATTAGCTTATATAAATATCCCACTTAATTGTGTAGCACATGATTGATATTACCAGAGAATGCTGACCTCAGCAATAATTAAAAATGCTGCAGACATGTTAAGGATATCAGGCATAGTGTGAGATTCATCAAATGCATCAGCCCCCCAGTGGCACAGCGGCATGTCTGCGGACTTACAACGCTAGAAACCGGATTTCGATATCCGTGGTGGGCAGATCACGGATAGCCTATTGTGTAGCTTTGTGCTTAACTACAAACAAACAAATGCATCATTTTTTTCTAAATATAATACAAAAATTCTGAAATGTATCACTATTTTGGACATTTTGAAGTTTTAGGACATTTCATACCACACTAATAGGCCTTAATATCTTTGATAAAAATAACATAG
>NW_013791855.1:0-602 GCF_000517525.1 Limulus polyphemus
ATACAATTTACAATGACAGTTGTTACAAATATTTATTACAAACAATGATTTATATACAAAAGTTTCATAAACTTAGAAGCAATATAAAGTCTTCTTTCTAGTCTGGAACTTCTTCGATATTTTATCGAAGGTTCACGTTGAGCGAGTTAATTACGAATTGACGTAGGTATAATTCACTTCACGGGAAGCTAGCTAGCTTTGTCGTTCGTTATTCACCAGCCACACACACACACCGAATTTTCCACGATGAAATTATATAATGTTTTTGTAAAAATACTAATGTCCAATGAGAATCCACTGAAGTTAAATGATTGGTAAAGTTCGAACTTTGTAAATGCCCCTGGTCAAATATCTGAAGTTTTCCAATTGATAAGTGTCATAACAATCAGTTATAGCTTCCGAAGTTTATAGCACACTGACTATAGCAAACTAATAATAGATACTCTTGAAAAGGTTTTTCGTTGTACAAAACTTGAAGATATCTTTGATATAAGTAAACATTTGTTAGCTGAGTTCTTGCACAGATCTTAAGATATAACGTTCATAAATGGAAACATCGGCTCACGTAGATACGACGATCTTGAAAGTCGAGTTGTTCAAAA